>NW_027252932.1:0-19525 GCF_044704955.1 Pristiophorus japonicus
CCAGTCTCTCTTCCCCCCTCCCCCCAGTCTCTCTTCCCCCTCCCCACAGTCTCTCCCCCCCCTCTCCCAGTCTCTCTTCCCCGCCTCCCCCCCCAGTCTCTCTCCCCCCCAGTCTCTCTTCCCCCCTCCCCCCAGTCTCTCTTCCCCCCCTCCCCCCAGTCTCTCTTCCCCCCCTCCCGCAGTCTCTCTTCCCCCCTGCCCCCAGTCTCTCTTCCCCCCCTCCCCCAGTCTCTCTTCCCCCTCCCCCTCCTCCAGTCTCTCTTCCACCCTTCCCGCGGTCTTCCTTCCCCCCCAGTCTCCCTTCCCCCCAGTCTCCCTTCCCCCCAGTCTCCCTTCCCCCCCAGTCTCCCTTCCCCCAGTCTCCCTTCCCCCCCAGTCTTCCTTCCCCCCAGTCTCTCTTTCTCCCCCCAGTCTCTCTTTCTCCCCCCAGTCTCTCTTTCTCCCCCCCAGTCTCTCTTTCTCCCCCCCAGTCTCTCTTTCTCCCCCCCCAGTCTCTCTTTCTCCCCCCCAGTCTCTCTTTCTCCCCCCAGTCTCTCTTTCTCCCCCCAGTCTCTCTTTCTCCCCCCCAGTCTCTCTTTCTCCCCCCCAGTCTCTCTTTCTCCCCCCCAGTCTCTCTTTCTCCCCCCCAGTCTCTCTTTCTCCCCCCCAGTCTCTCTTTCTCCCCCCCAGTCTCTCTTTCTCCCCCCCAGTCTCTCTTTCTCCCCCCCAGTCTCTCTTTCTCCCCCCAGTCTCTCTTTCTCCCCCCCAGTCTCTCTTTCTCCCCCCCAGTCTCTCTTTCTCCCCCCAGTCTCTCTTTCTCCCCCCCCAGTCTCTCTTTCTCCCCCCCAGTCTCTCTTTCTCCCCCCCAGTCTCTCTTTCTCCCCCCCAGTCTCTCTTTCTCCCCCCCAGTCTCTCTTTCTCCCCCCCAGTCTCTCTTTCTCCCCCCCAGTCTCTCTTTCTCCCCCCCAGTCTCTCTTTCTCCCCCCAGTCTCTCTTTCTCCCCCCCCAGTCTCTCTTTCTCCCCCCCAGTCTCTCTTTCTCCCCCCCAGTCTCTCTTTCTCCCCCCCAGTCTCTCTTTCTCCCCCCCAGTCTCTCTTTCTCCCCCCAGTCTCTCTTTCTCCCCCCATTCTCTCTTTCTCCCCCCCAGTCTCTCTTTCACCCCCCCAGTCTCTCTTTCCCCCCCAGTCTCTCTTCCCCCCCCAGTCTCTCTTTCCCCCCCAGTCTCTCTTTCCCCCCCCAGTCTCTCTTTCCCCCCCGAGTCTCTCTTCCCCCACACCCTCCCCCCAGTCTCCCTTCCCCCCCAGTCTCCCTTCCCCCCCCCCAGTCTCCCTTCCCCCCCCCAGTCTCCCTTCCCCCCCAGTCTCCCTTCCCCCCCCAGTCTCCCTTCCTCCCCAGTCACTCTTCCCCCCCCCCCAGTCTCTCTTCCCCCCCAGTCTCTCTTCCCCCCCCAGTCTCTCTTCCCCCCCCCCCAGTCTCTCTTCCCCCCCCAGTCTCTCTTCCCCCCCCAGTCTCTCTTCCCCCCCCAGTCTCTCTTCCCCCCCCAGTCTCTCTTTCCCCCCCCCCCCAGTCTCTCTTCCCCCCCCACCCAGTCTCTCTTCCCCCCCCACCCAGTCTCTCTTTCTCCCCCCCAGTCTCTCTTTCTCCCCCCCAGTCTCTCTTTCTCCCCCCCAGTCTCTCTTTCTCCCCCCCAGTCTCTCTTTCTCCCCCCAGTCTCTCTTTCTCCCCCCCAGTCTCTCTTTCTCCCCCCCAGTCTCTCTTTCTCCCCCCCAGTCTCTCTTTCTCCCCCCCATTCTCTCTTTCTCCCCCCCAGTCTCTCTTTCACCCCCCAGTCTCTCTTTCCCCCCCAGTCTCTCTTTCCCCCCCCAGTCTCTCTTTCCCCCCCAGTCTCTCTTTCCCCCCCCAGTCTCTCTTTCCCCCCGAGTCTCTCTTCCCCCCACCCAGTCTCCCTTCCCCCCCCCCCAGTCTCCCTTCCCCCCCCCCAGTCTCCCTTCCCCCCCCAGTCTCCCTTCCCCCCCAGTCTCCCTTCCCCCCCAGTCTCCTTCCTCCCCAGTCACTCTTCCCCCCCCCAGTCTCTCTTCCCCCCCCCAGTCTCTCTTCCCCCCCCAGTCTCTCTTTCTCCCCCCCAGTCTCTCTTTCTCCCCCCCAGTCTCTCTTTCTCCCCCCCAGTCTCTCTTTCTCCCCCCCAGTCTCTCTTTCTCCCCCCAGTCTCTCTTTCTCCCCCCCAGTCTCTCTTTCTCCCCCCCAGTCTCTCTTTCTCCCCCCCAGTCTCTCTTTCTCCCCCCAGTCTCTCTTTCTCCCCCCCAGTCTCTCTTTCTCCCCCCCAGTCTCTCTTTCTCCCCCCCAGTCTCTCTTTCTCCCCCCCAGTCTCTCTTTCTCCCCCCCAGTCTCTCTTTCTCCCCCCCAGTCTCTCTTTCTCCCCCCCAGTCTCTCTTTCTCCCCCCCAGTCTCTCTTCTCCCCCCCAGTCTCTCTTTCTCCCCCCCAGTCTCTCTTTCTCCCCCCAGTCTCTCTTTCTCCCCCCAGTCTCTCTTTCTCCCCCCCAGTCTCTCTTTCTCCCCCCCAGTCTCTCTTTCTCCCCCCCCAGTCTCTCTTTCTCCCCCCCAGTCTCTCTTTCTCCCCCCCAGTCTCTCTTTCTCCCCCCCAGTCTCTCTTTCTCCCCCCCAGTCTCTCTTTCTCCCCCCCAGTCTCTCTTTCTCCCCCCAGTCTCTCTTTCTCCCCCCCAGTCTCTCTTTCTCCCCCCCAGTCTCTCTTTCTCCCCCCCAGTCTCTCTTTCTCCCCCCAGTCTCTCTTTCTCCCCCCCAGTCTCTCTTTCTCCCCCCCAGTCTCTCTTTCTCCCCCCCCAGTCTCTCTTTCACCCCCCAGTCTCTCTTTCCCCCCCAGTCTCTCTTTCCCCCCCAGTCTCTCTTTCCCCCCCCAGTCTCTCTTTCCCCCCCCAGTCTCTCTTCCCCCCACCCCAGTCTCCCTTCCCCCCCCAGTCTCCCTTCCCCCCCCCAGTCTCCCTTCCCCCCCAGTCTCCCTTCCCCCCCAGTCTCCCTTCCTCCCCAGTCACTCTTCCCCCCCCCAGTCTCTCTTCCCCCCCCCAGTCTCTCTTCCCCCCCCCAGTCTCTCTTCCCCCCCAGTCTCTCTTCCCCCCCCCCCCAGTCTCTCTTCCCCCCCCACCCAGTCTCTCTTCCCCCCCCACCCAGTCTCTCTTTCCCCCCCCTCCAGTCTCTCTTTCACCCCCCTCCAGTCTCTCTTCCCCCCGCCCCCAGTCTCTCTTCCCCCCGCCCCCAGTCTCTCTTCCCCCCGCCCCCAGTCTCTCTTCCCCCCTCCCCCAGTCTCTCTTCCCCCCTCCCCCCAGTCTCTCTTCCCCCCTCCCCCCAGTCTCTCTTCCCCCCTCCCCACAGTCTCTCCCCCCCCCTCTCCCAGTCTCTCTCCCCGCCTCCCCCCCAGTCTCTCTCCCCCCAGTCTCTCTTCCCCCCTCCCCCCAGTCTCTCTTCCCCCCCTCCCCCCAGTTTCTCTTCCCCCCCTCCCGCAGTCTCTCTTCCCCCCTGCCCCCAGTCTCTCTTCCCCCCCTCCCCCAGTCTCTCTTCCCCCTCCCCCTCCTCCAGTCTCTCTTCCACCCTTCCCCGCGGTCTTCCTTCCCCCCCCAGTCTCCCTTCCCCCCAGTCTCCCTTCCCCCCAGTCTCCCTTCCCCCCCAGTCTCCCTTCCCCCCAGTCTTCCTTCCCCCCAGTCTCTCTTTCTCCCCCCCAGTCTCTCTTTCTCCCCCCCAGTCTCTCTTTCTCCCCCCCAGTCTCTCTTTCTCCCCCCCCAGTCTCTCTTTCTCCCCCCCAGTCTCTCTTTCTCCCCCCAGTCTCTCTTTCTCCCCCAGTCTCTCTTTCTCCCCCCCAGTCTCTCTTTCTCCCCCCCAGTCTCTCTTTCTCCCCCCCAGTCTCTCTTTCTCCCCCCCAGTCTCTCTTTCTCCCCCCCAGTCTCTCTTTCTCCCCCCAGTCTCTCTTTCTCCCCCCAGTCTCTCTTTCTCCCCCCAGTCTCTCTTTCTCCCCCCCAGTCTCTCTTTCTCCCCCCCAGTCTCTCTTTCTCCCCCCCAGTCTCTCTTTCTCCCCCCAGTCTCTCTTTCTCCCCCCTCAGTCTCTCTTTCTCCCCCCCAGTCTCTCTTTCTCCCCCCCAGTCTCTCTTTCTCCCCCCCCAGTCTCTCTTTCTCCCCCCAGTCTCTCTTTCTCCCCCCCAGTCTCTCTTTCTCCCCCCCAGTCTCTCTTTCTCCCCCCCAGTCTCTCTTTCTCCCCCCAGTCTCTCTTTCTCCCCCCCCAGTCTCTCTTTCTCCCCCCCAGTCTCTCTTTCTCCCCCCCAGTCTCTCTTTCTCCCCCCCAGTCTCTCTTTCTCCCCCCCCATTCTCTCTTTCTCCCCCCCAGTCTCTCTTTCACCCCCCAGTCTCTCTTTCCCCCCCAGTCTCTCTTTCCCCCCCCAGTCTCTCTTTCCCCCCAGTCTCTCTTTCCCCCCCCAGTCTCTCTTTCCCCCACCCAGTCTCCCTTCCCCCCCAGTCTCCCTTCCCCCCCCCCCAGTCTCCCTTCCCCCCCCAGTCTCCCTTCCCCCCCCAGTCTCCCTTCCCCCCCCAGTCTCCCTTCCTCCCCAGTCACTCTTCCCCCCCCCCAGTCTCTCTTCCCCCCCCCAGTCTCTCTTCCCCCCCCAGTCTCTCTTCCCCCCCCCAGTCTCTCTTCCCCCCCCCCAGTCTCTCTTCCCCCCCCCAGTCTCTCTTCCCCCCCCAGTCTCTCTTCCCCCCCCAGTCTCTCTTCCCCCCCAGTCTCTCTTCCCCCCCCCCCCAGTCTCTCTTCCCCCCCCACCCAGTCTCTCTTCCCCCCACCCAGTCTCTCTTTCTCCCCCCCAGTCTCTCTTTCTCCCCCCCAGTCTCTCTTTCTCCCCCCCAGTCTCTCTTTCTCCCCCCCAGTCTCTCTTTCTCCCCCCCAGTCTCTCTTTCTCCCCCCCAGTCTCTCTTTCTCCCCCCCAGTCTCTCTTTCTCCCCCCCAGTCTCTCTTTCTCCCCCACCAGTCTCTCTTTCTCCCCCCCAGTCTCTCTTTCTCCCCCCAGTCTCTCTTTCTCCCCCCCAGTCTCTCTTTCTCCCCCCCAGTCTCTCTTTCTCCCCCCCAGTCTCTCTTTCTCCCCCCCAGTCTCTCTTTCTCCCCCCCAGTCTCTCTTTCTCCCCCCCAGTCTCTCTTTCTCCCCCCCAGTCTCTCTTTCTCCCCCCCAGTCTCTCTTTCTCCCCCCCAGTCTCTCTTTCTCCCCCCAGTCTCTCTTCTCCCCCCCCAGTCTCTCTTTCTCCCCCCCAGTCTCTCTTTCTCCCCCCAGTCTCTCTTTCTCCCCCCCAGTCTCTCTTTCTCCCCCCCCAGTCTCTCTTTCTCCCCCCAGTCTCTCTTTCTCCCCCCCAGTCTCTCTTTCTCCCCCCCAGTCTCTCTTTCTCCCCCCCCAGTCTCTCTTTCTCCCCCCCCAGTCTCTCTTTCTCCCCCCCAGTCTCTCTTTCTCCCCCCCCAGTCTCTCTTTCTCCCCCCCAGTCTCTCTTTCTCCCCCCCAGTCTCTCTTTCTCCCCCCCAGTCTCTCTTTCTCCCCCCCCAGTCTCTCTTTCTCCCCCCCAGTCTCTCTTTCTCCCCCCAGTCTCTCTTTCTCCCCCCCAGTCTCTCTTTCCCCCCCCCAGTCTCTCTTTCTCCCCCCCAGTCTCTCTTTCCCCCCAGTCTCTCTTTCTCCCCCCAGTCTCTCTTCCCCCCCAGTCTCTCTTCCCCCCCCAGTCTCTCTTCCCCCCCCAGTCTCTCTTCCCCCCCAGTCTCTCTTCCCCCCCCCCAGTCTCTCTTTCCCCCCCACCCAGTCTCTCTTCCCCCCCCACCCAGTCTCTCTTTCTCCCCCCCAGTCTCTCTTTCTCCCCCCCAGTCTCTCTTTCTCCCCCCAGTCTCTCTTTCTCCCCCCCAGTCTCTCTTTCTCCCCCCCAGTCTCTCTTTCTCCCCCCCAGTCTCTCTTTCTCCCCCCCAGTCTCTCTTTCTCCCCCCCAGTCTCTCTTTCACCCCCCCAGTCTCTCTTTCTCCCCCCCAGTCTCTCTTTCTCCCCCCCAGTCTCTCTTTCTCCCCCCAGTCTCTCTTTCTCCCCCCCAGTCTCTCTTTCTCCCCCCCAGTCTCTCTTTCTCCCCCCCAGTCTCTCTTTCTCCCCCCAGTCTCTCTTTCTCCCCCACCAGTCTCTCTTTCTCCCCCCCAGTCTCTCTTTCTCCCCCCCAGTCTCTCTTTCTCCCCCCCAGTCTCTCTTTCTCCCCCCCAGTCTCTCTTTCTCCCCCCCAGTCTCTCTTTCTCCCCCCCAGTCTCTCTTTCTCCCCCCCCAGTCTCTCTTTCTCCCCCCCAGTCTCTCTTTCTCCCCCCCAGTCTCTCTTTCTCCCCCCCGTCTCTCTTTCTCCCCCCCAGTCTCTCTTTCTCCCCCCCAGTCTCTCTTTCTCCCCCCCCAGTCTCTCTTTCTCCCCCCCAGTCTCTCTTTCTCCCCCCCCAGTCTCTCTTTCTCCCCCCCAGTCTCTCTTTCTCCCCCCCAGTCTCTCTTTCTCCCCCCCAGTCTCTCTTTCTCCCCCCCAGTCTCTCTTTCTCCCCCCCATTCTCTCTTTCTCCCCCCCAGTCTCTCTTTCACCCCCCCAGTCTCTCTTTCCCCCCCAGTCTCTCTTTCCCCCCCAGTCTCTCTTTCCCCCCCAGTCTCTCTTTCCCCCCCAGTCTCTCTTTCCCCCCCGAGTCTCTCTTCCCCCCACCCAGTCTCCCTTCCCCCCCAGTCTCCCTTCCCCCCCCCCCCAGTCTCCCTTCCCCCCCCCAGTCTCCCTTCCCCCCCAGTCTCCCTTCCCCCCCCAGTCTCCCTTCCTCCCCAGTCACTCTTCCCCCCCCCAGTCTCTCTTCCCCCCCCAGTCTCTCTTCCCCCCCCAGTCTCTCTTCCCCCCCCCCCAGTCTCTCTTCCCCCCCCAGTCTCTCTTCCCCCCCCCAGTCTCTCTTCCCCCCCAGTCTCTCTTCCCCCCCCAGTCTCTCTTCCCCCCCCCCCCCAGTCTCTCTTCCCCCCCCACCCAGTCTCTCTTCCCCCCCCACCCAGTCTCTCTTTCTCCCCCCCAGTCTCTCTTTCTCCCCCCAGTCTCTCTTTCTCCCCCCCAGTCTCTCTTTCTCCCCCCCAGTCTCTCTTTCTCCCCCCCAGTCTCTCTTTCTCCCCCCCCAGTCTCTCTTTCTCCCCCCAGTCTCTCTTTCTCCCCCCCAGTCTCTCTTTCTCCCCCCCAGTCTCTCTTTCTCCCCCCCATTCTCTCTTTCTCCCCCCCAGTCTCTCTTTCACCCCCCCAGTCTCTCTTTCACCCCCCCAGTCTCTCTTTCCCCCCCAGTCTCTCTTTCCCCCCCAGTCTCTCTTTCCCCCCCAGTCTCTCTTTCCCCCCGAGTCTCTCTTCCCCCCACCCAGTCTCCCTTCCCCCCCCCAGTCTCCCTTCCCCCCCCCCAGTCTCCCTTCCCCCCCCCAGTCTCCCTTCCCCCCCCAGTCTCCCTTCCCCCCCCAGTCTCCCTTCCTCCCCAGTCACTCTTCCCCCCCCCAGTCTCTCTTCCCCCCCCCAGTCTCTCTTCCCCCCCCCAGTCTCTCTTCCCCCCCAGTCTCTCTTCCCCCCCCCAGTCTCTCTTCCCCCCCCAGTCTCTCTTCCCCCCCCAGTCTCTCTTCCCCCCCCAGTCTCTCTTCCCCCCCCCCACCCAGTCTCTCTTCCCCCCCCACCCAGTCTCTCTTTCCCCCCCCTCCAGTCTCTCTTTCACCCCCCTCCAGTCTCTCTTCCCCCCGCCCCCAGTCTCTCTTCCCCCCGCCCCCAGTCTCTCTTCCCCCCGCCCCCAGTCTCTCTTCCCCCCTCCCCCCAGTCTCTCTTCCCCCCTCCCCCCAGTCTCTCTTCCCCCCTCCCCACAGTCTCTCCCCCCCCCTCTCCCAGTCTCTCTCCCCGCCTCTCCCCCCAGTCTCTCTCCCCCCCAGTCTCTCTTCCCCCCTCCCCCCAGTCTCTCTTCCCCCCCTCCCCCCAGTCTCTCTTCCCCCCCTCCCGCAGTCTCTCTTCCCCCCTGCCCCCAGTCTCTCTTCCCCCCCCTCCCCCAGTCTCTCTTCCCCCTCCCCCTCCTCCAGTCTCTCTTCCACCCTTCCCGCGGTCTTCCTTCCCCCCCCAGTCTCCCTTCCCCCCCAGTCTCCCTTCCCCCCCAGTCTCCCTTCCCCCCAGTCTCCCTTCCCCCCCAGTCTTCCTTCCCCCCAGTCTCTCTTTCTCCCCCCCAGTCTCTCTTTCTCCCCCCCAGTCTCTCTTTCTCCCCCCCAGTCTCTCTTTCTCCCCCCCCAGTCTCTCTTTCTCCCCCCCCAGTCTCTCTTTCTCCCCCCAGTCTCTCTTTCTCCCCCCCAGTCTCTCTTTCTCCCCCCCAGTCTCTCTTTCTCCCCCCCAGTCTCTCTTTCTCCCCCCCAGTCTCTCTTTCTCCCCCCCCAGTCTCTCTTTCTCCCCCCCAGTCTCTCTTTCTCCCCCCCAGTCTCTCTTTCTCCCCCCCAGTCTCTCTTTCTCCCCCCCCAGTCTCTCTTTCTCCCCCCCAGTCTCTCTTTCTCCCCCCCAGTCTCTCTTTCTCCCCCCCAGTCTCTCTTTCTCCCCCCCAGTCTCTCTTTCTCCCCCCCCAGTCTCTCTTTCTCCCCCCCAGTCTCTCTTTCTCCCCCCCCAGTCTCTCTTTCTCCCCCCCCAGTCTCTCTTTCTCCCCCCCAGTCTCTCTTTCTCCCCCCCAGTCTCTCTTTCTCCCCCCCAGTCTCTCTTTCTCCCCCCCATTCTCTCTTTCTCCCCCCCAGTCTCTCTTTCACCCCCCCAGTCTCTCTTTCCCCCCCAGTCTCTCTTTCCCCCCCCAGTCTCTCTTTCCCCCCCAGTCTCTCTTTCCCCCCCCAGTCTCTCTTTCCCCCCCGAGTCTCTCTTCCCCCCACCCAGTCTCCCTTCCCCCCCAGTCTCCCTTCCCCCCCCCCAGTCTCCCTTCCCCCCCCCCCCAGTCTCCCTTCCCCCCCCAGTCTCCCTTCCCCCCCCAGTCTCCCTTCCTCCCCCAGTCTCCCTTCCTCCCCAGTCTCTCTTCCCCCCCCCAGTCTCTCTACCCCCCCAGTCTCTCTTCCCCCCCCCCCAGTCTCTCTTCCCCCCCCCAGTCTCTCTTCCCCCCCCCAGTCTCTCTTCCCCCCCAGTCTCTCTTCCCCCCCAGTCTCTCTTCCCCCCCCCCAGTCTCTCTTCCCCCCCCCCAGTCTCTCTTCCCCCCCCACCCAGTCACTCTTCCCCCCCCCAGTCTCTCTTCCCCCCCCCAGTCTCTCTTCCCCCCCCCAGTCTCTCTTCCCCCCCCAGTCTCTCTTCCCCCCCCCCAGTCTCTCTTCCCCCCCCCAGTCTCTCTTCCCCCCCCCAGTCTCTCTTCCCCCCCCAGTCTCTCTTCCCCCCCCCCCCCAGTCTCTCTTCCCCCCCCACCCAGTCTCTCTTCCCCCCCCACCCAGTCTCTCTTTCCCCCCCCTCCAGTCTCTCTTTCACCCCCCTCCAGTCTCTCTTCCCCCCGCCCCCAGTCTCTCTTCCCCCCGCCCCCAGTCTCTCTTCCCCCCCCCAGTCTCTCTTCCCCCCCCAGTCTCTCTTCCCCCCCCCCCCAGTCTCTCTTCCCCCCCCACCCAGTCTCTCTTCCCCCCGCCCCCAGTCTCTCTTCCCCCCTCCCCCCAGTCTCTCTTCCCCCCTCCCCCCAGTCTCTCTTCCCCCCTCCCCACAGTCTCTCCCCCCCCCTCTCCCAGTCTCTCTCCCCGCCTCCCCCCCCAGTCTCTCTCCCCCCCAGTCTCTCTTCCCCCCTCCCCCCAGTCTCTCTTCCCCCCCTCCCCCCAGTCTCTCTTCCCCCCCTCCCGCAGTCTCTCTTCCCCCCTGCCCCCAGTCTCTCTTCCCCCCCCTCCCCCAGTCTCTCTTCCCCCTCCCCCTCCTCCAGTCTCTCTTCCACCCTTCCCGCGGTCTTCCTTCCCCCCCCAGTCTCCCTTCCCCCCCAGTCTCCCTTCCCCCCCAGTCTCCCTTCCCCCCAGTCTCCCTTCCCCCCCAGTCTTCCTTCCCCCCAGTCTCTCTTTCTCCCCCCCAGTCTCTCTTTCTCCCCCCCAGTCTCTCTTTCTCCCCCCCAGTCTCTCTTTCTCCCCCCCAGTCTCTCTTTCTCCCCCCCCAGTCTCTCTTTCTCCCCCCCCAGTCTCTCTTTCTCCCCCCAGTCTCTCTTTCTCCCCCCAGTCTCTCTTTCTCCCCCCAGTCTCTCTTTCTCCCCCCCAGTCTCTCTTTCTCCCCCCCAGTCTCTCTTTCTCCCCCCCAGTCTCTCTTTCTCCCCCCCAGTCTCTCTTTCTCCCCCCCCAGTCTCTCTTTCTCCCCCCCAGTCTCTCTTTCTCCCCCCCAGTCTCTCTTTCTCCCCCCCAGTCTCTCTTTCTCCCCCCCAGTCTCTCTTTCTCCCCCCCAGTCTCTCTTTCTCCCCCCCCAGTCTCTCTTTCTCCCCCCCCAGTCTCTCTTTCTCCCCCCCAGTCTCTCTTTCTCCCCCCCAGTCTCTCTTTCTCCCCCCCAGTCTCTCTTTCTCCCCCCCAGTCTCTCTTTATCCCCCCCCCAGTCTCTCTTTCTCCCCCCCCAGTCTCTCTTTCTCCCCCCCAGTCTCTCTTTCTCCCCCCCAGTCTCTCTTTCTCCCCCCCAGTCTCTCTTTCTCCCCCCCATTCTCTCTTTCTCCCCCCCAGTCTCTCTTTCACCCCCCCAGTCTCTCTTTCCCCCCCAGTCTCTCTTTCCCCCCCCAGTCTCTCTTTCCCCCCCAGTCTCTCTTTCCCCCCCCAGTCTCTCTTTCCCCCCGAGTCTCTCTTCCCCCCACCCAGTCTCCCTTCCCCCCCAGTCTCCCTTCCCCCCCCCCAGTCTCCCTTCCCCCCCCCAGTCTCCCTTCCCCCCCCCAGTCTCCCTTCCCCCCCCAGTCTCCCTTCCCCCCCCAGTCTCCCTTCCTCCCCAGTCACTCTTCCCCCCCCCCAGTCTCTCTTCCCCCCCCCCAGTCTCTCTTCCCCCCCCAGTCTCTCTTTCCCCCCCCCCCAGTCTCTCTTCCCCCCCCCAGTCTCTCTTCCCCCCCCCAGTCTCTCTTCCCCCCCCAGTCTCTCTTCCCCCCCCAGTCTCTCTTCCCCCCCCCCCCAGTCTCTCTTCCCCCCCCACCCAGTCTCTCTTCCCCCCCCACCCAGTCTCTCTTTCTCCCCCCCAGTCTCTCTTTCTCCCCCCCAGTCTCTCTTTCTCCCCCCCAGTCTCTCTTTCTCCCCCCCAGTCTCTCTTTCTCCCCCCCAGTCTCTCTTTCTCCCCCCCAGTCTCTCTTTCTCCCCCCCAGTCTCTCTTTCTCCCCCCCATTCTCTCTTTCTCCCCCCCAGTCTCTCTTTCACCCCCCCAGTCTCTCTTTCCCCCCCCCAGTCTCTCTTTCCCCCCCAGTCTCTCTTTCCCCCCCAGTCTCTCTTTCCCCCCCCAGTCTCTCTTTTCCCCCCCCAGTCTCTCTTTCCCCCCCGAGTCTCTCTTCCCCCCACCCAGTCTCCCTTCCCCCCCAGTCTCCCTTCCCCCCCCCCAGTCTCCCTTCCCCCCCCCAGTCTCCCTTCCCCCCCCAGTCTCCCTTCCCCCCCCAGTCTCCCTTCCTCCCCAGTCACTCTTCCCCCCCCCAGTCTCTCTTCCCCCCCCAGTCTCTCTTCCCCCCCCCAGTCTCTCTTCCCCCCCCCAGTCTCTCTTCCCCCCCCAGTCTCTCTTCCCCCCCCCAGTCTCTCTTCCCCCCCCCAGTCTCTCTTCCCCCCCCCAGTCTCTCTTCCCCCCCCCAGTCTCTCTTCCCCCCCCCAGTCTCTCTTCCCCCCCCAGTCTCTCTTCCCCCCCCCCCCCCAGTCTCTCTTCCCCCCCCACCCAGTCTCTCTTCCCCCCCCACCCAGTCTCTCTTTCCCCCCCCTCCAGTCTCTCTTTCACCCCCCTCCAGTCTCTCTTCCCCCCGCCCCCAGTCTCTCTTCCCCCCGCCCCCAGTCTCTCTTCCCCCCGCCCCCAGTCTCTCTTCCCCCCTCCCCCCAGTCTCTCTTCCCCCCTCCCCCCAGTCTCTCTTCCCCCCTCCCCACAGTCTCTCCCCCCCCCCTCTCCCAGTCTCTCTCCCCGCCTCCCCCCCCAGTCTCTCTCCCCCCCAGTCTCTCTTCCCCCCTCCCCCCAGTCTCTCTTCCCCCCCTCCCCCCAGTCTCTCTTCCCCCCCTCCCGCAGTCTCTCTTCCCCCCTGCCCCCAGTCTCTCTTCCCCCCCCTCCCCCAGTCTCTCTTCCCCCTCCCCCTCCTCCAGTCTCTCTTCCACCCTTCCCGCGGTCTTCCTTCCCCCCCCAGTCTCCCTTCCCCCCCAGTCTCCCTTCCCCCCCAGTCTCCCTTCCCCCCAGTCTCCCTTCCCCCCCAGTCTTCCTTCCCCCCAGTCTCTCTTTCTCCCCCCCAGTCTCTCTTTCTCCCCCCCAGTCTCTCTTTCTCCCCCCCAGTCTCTCTTTCTCCCCCCCCAGTCTCTCTTTCTCCCCCCCCAGTCTCTCTTTCTCCCCCCAGTCTCTCTTTCTCCCCCCCAGTCTCTCTTTCTCCCCCCCAGTCTCTCTTTCTCCCCCCCAGTCTCTCTTTCTCCCCCCCAGTCTCTCTTTCTCCCCCCCCAGTCTCTCTTTCTCCCCCCCAGTCTCTCTTTCTCCCCCCCAGTCTCCCTTCCCCCCCCCAGTCTCCCTTCCCCCCCCCAGTCTCCCTTCCCCCCCCAGTCTCCCTTCCCCCCCCAGTCTCCCTTCCTCCCCAGTCACTCTTCCCCCCCCCCAGTCTCTCTTCCCCCCCCCCAGTCTCTCTTCCCCCCCCAGTCTCTCTTCCCCCCCCCCCAGTCTCTCTTCCCCCCCCCAGTCTCTCTTCCCCCCCCCAGTCTCTCTTCCCCCCCCAGTCTCTCTTCCCCCCCCCCCCAGTCTCTCTTCCCCCCCCACCCAGTCTCTCTTCCCCCCCCACCCAGTCTCTCTTTCTCCCCCCCAGTCTCTCTTTCTCCCCCCCAGTCTCTCTTTCTCCCCCCCAGTCTCTCTTTCTCCCCCCCAGTCTCTCTTTCTCCCCCCCAGTCTCTCTTTCTCCCCCCCAGTCTCTCTTTCTCCCCCCCATTCTCTCTTTCTCCCCCCCAGTCTCTCTTTCACCCCCCCAGTCTCTCTTTCCCCCCCAGTCTCTCTTTCCCCCCCAGTCTCTCTTTCCCCCCCAGTCTCTCTTTCCCCCCCCAGTCTCTCTTTTCCCCCCCCAGTCTCTCTTTCCCCCCCGAGTCTCTCTTCCCCCCACCCAGTCTCCCTTCCCCCCCAGTCTCCCTTCCCCCCCCCCAGTCTCCGTTCCCCCCCCCAGTCTCCCTTCCCCCCCCCAGTCTCCCTTCCCCCCCCCAGTCTCCCTTCCCCCCCCAGTCTCCCTTCCCCCCCCAGTCTCCCTTCCTCCCCAGTCACTCTTCCCCCCCCCAGTCTCTCTTCCCCCCCCCAGTCTCTCTTCCCCCCCCCAGTCTCTCTTCCCCCCCCCAGTCTCTCTCCCCCCCCCAGTCTCTCTTCCCCCCCCAGTCTCTCTTCCCCCCCCCCCAGTCTCTCTTCCCCCCCCCAGTCTCTCTTCCCCCCCCCAGTCTCTCTTCCCCCCCCCAGTCTCTCTTCCCCCCCCCAGTCTCTCTTCCCCCCCCCAGTCTCTCTTCCCCCCCCAGTCTCTCTTCCCCCCCCCCCCCAGTCTCTCTTCCCCCCCCACCCAGTCTCTCTTCCCCCCCCACCCAGTCTCTCTTTCCCCCCCCTCCAGTCTCTCTTTCACCCCCCTCCAGTCTCTCTTCCCCCCGCCCCCAGTCTCTCTTCCCCCCGCCCCCAGTCTCTCTTCCCCCCGCCCCCAGTCTCTCTTCCCCCCGCCCCCAGTCTCTCTTCCCCCCTCCCCCCAGTCTCTCTTCCCCCCTCCCCCCAGTCTCTCTTCCCCCCTCCCCACAGTCTCTCCCCCCCCCTCTCCCAGTCTCTCTCCCCGCCTCCCCCCCCAGTCTCTCTCCCCCCCAGTCTCTCTTCCCCCCTCCCCCCAGTCTCTCTTCCCCCCCTCCCCCCAGTCTCTCTTCCCCCCCTCCCGCAGTCTCTCTTCCCCCCTGCCCCCAGTCTCTCTTCCCCCCCCTCCCCCAGTCTCTCTTCCCCCTCCCCCTCCTCCAGTCTCTCTTCCACCCTTCCCGCGGTCTTCCTTCCCCCCCCAGTCTCCCTTCCCCCCCAGTCTCCCTTCCCCCCCAGTCTCCCTTCCCCCCAGTCTCCCTTCCCCCCCAGTCTTCCTTCCCCCCAGTCTCTCTTTCTCCCCCCCAGTCTCTCTTTCTCCCCCCCAGTCTCTCTTTCTCCCCCCCAGTCTCTCTTTCTCCCCCCCCAGTCTCTCTTTCTCCCCCCAGTCTCTCTTTCTCCCCCCAGTCTCTCTTTCTCCCCCCCAGTCTCTCTTTCTCCCCCCCAGTCTCTCTTTCTCCCCCCCAGTCTCTCTTTCTCCCCCCCAGTCTCTCTTTCTCCCCCCCAGTCTCTCTTTCTCCCCCCCAGTCTCTCTTTCTCCCCCCCCAGTCTCTCTTTCTCCCCCCCAGTCTCTCTTTCTCCCCCCCAGTCTCTCTTTCTCCCCCCCAGTCTCTCTTTCTCCCCCCCAGTCTCTCTTTCTCCCCCCCAGTCTCTCTTTCTCCCCCCCAGTCTCTCTTTCTCCCCCCCAGTCTCTCTTTCTCCCCCCCCAGTCTCTCTTTCTCCCCCCCAGGCTCTCTTTCTCCCCCCCAGTCTCTCTTTCTCCCCCCCAGTCTCTCTTTCTCCCCCCCAGTCTCTCTTTCTCCCCCCCAGTCTCTCTTTCTCCCCCCCAGTCTCTCTTTCTCCCCCCCAGTCTCTCTTTCTCCCACCCAGTCTCTCTTTCTCCCCCCCAGTCTCTCTTTCTCCCCCCCCAGTCTCTCTTTCTCCCCCCCCAGTCTCTCTTTCTCCCCCCCAGTCTCTCTTTCTCCCCCCCAGTCTCTCTTTCTCCCCCCCAGTCTCTCTTTCTCCCCCCCATTCTCTCTTTCTCCCCCCCAGTCTCTCTTTCACCCCCCCAGTCTCTCTTTCCTCCCCAGTCTCTCTTTCCCCCCCCAGTCTCTCTTTCCCCCCCAGTCTCTCTTTCCCCCCCCAGTCTCTCTTTCCCCCCCGAGTCTCTCTTCCCCCCACCCAGTCTCCCTTCCCCCCCAGTCTCCCTTCCCCCCCCCCAGTCTCCCTTCCCCCCCCAGTCTCCCTTCCCCCCCCAGTCTCCCTTCCTCCCCAGTCACTCTTCCCCCCCCCCAGTCACTCTTCCCCCCCCCCAGTCTCTCTTCCCCCCCCCAGTCTCTCTTCCCCCCCCAGTCTCTCTTCCCCCCCCCCCAGTCTCTCTTCCCCCCCCCCAGTCTCTCTTCCCCCCCCCAGTCTCTCTTCCCCCCCCAGTCTCTCTTCCCCCCCCAGTCTCTCTTCCCCCCCCCCCCAGTCTCTCTTCCCCCCCCACCCAGTCTCTCTTCCCCCCCCACCCAGTCTCTCTTTCCCCCCCCTCCAGTCTCTCTTTCACCCCCCTCCAGTCTCTCTTCCCCCCGCCCCCAGTCTCTCTTCCCCCCGCCCCCAGTCTCTCTTCCCCCCGCCCCCAGTCTCTCTTCCCCCCTCCCCCCAGTCTCTCTTCCCCCCTCCCCCCAGTCTCTCTTCCCCCCTCCCCCCAGTCTCTCTTCCCCCCTCCCCACAGTCTCTCCCCCCCCTCTCCCAGTCTCTCTCCCCGCCTCCCCCCCCAGTCTCTCTCCCCCCCAGTCTCTCTTCCCCCTCCCCCCAGTCTCTCTTCCCCCCCTCCCCCCAGTCTCTCTTCCCCCCCTCCCGCAGTCTCTCTTCCCCCCTCCCCCCAGTCTCTCTTCCCCCCCCTCCCCCAGTCTCTCTTTCCCCCTCCCCCTCCTCCAGTCTCTCTTCCACCCTTCCCGCGGTCTTCCTTCCCCCCCCAGTCTCCCTTCCCCCCCAGTCTCCCTTCCCCCCCAGTCTCCCTTCCCCCCAGTCTCCCTTCCCCCCCAGTCTTCCTTCCCCCCAGTCTCTCTTTCTCCCCCCCAGTCTCTCTTTCTCCCCCCCAGTCTCTCTTTCTCCCACCCAGTCTCTCTTCCCCCCCCCCCGCCCAGTCTCTCTTCCCCCCCCCAGTCTCTCTTCCCCCCCCTCCCCCAGTCTCTCTTCCCCCTCCCCCTCCTCCAGTCTCTCTTCCCCCCCCACCCAGTCTCTCTTTCTCCCCCCAGTCTCTCTTTCTCCCCCCAGTCTCTCTTTCTCCCCCCCAGTCTCTCTTTCTCCCCCCCAGTCTCTCTTTCTCCCCCCTGTCTCTCTTTCTCCCCCCCAGTCTCTCTTTCTCCCCCCCAGTCTCTCTTTCTCCCCCCCAGTCTCTCTTTCTCCCCCCCCAGTCTCTCTTTCTCCCCCCCAGTCTCTCTTTCTCCCCCCCAGTCTCTCTTTCTCCCCCCCAGTCTCTCTTTCTCCCCCCCAGTCTCTCTTTCTCCCCCCCAGTCTCTCTTTCTCCCCCCCCAGGCTCTCTTTCTCCCCCCCAGTCTCTCTTTCTCCCCCCCAGTCTCTCTTTCTCCCCCCCAGTCTCTCTTTCTCCCCCCCAGTCTCTCTTTCTCCCCCCCAGTCTCTCTTTCTCCCCCCCAGTCTCTCTTTCTCCCCCCCAGTCTCTCTTTCTCCCCCCCCAGTCTCTCTTTCTCCCCCCCCAGTCTCTCTTTCTCCCCCCCAGTCTCTCTTTCTCCCCCCCAGTCTCTCTTTCTCCCCCCCATTCTCTCTTTCTCCCCCCCAGTCTCTCTTTCACCCCCCCAGTCTCTCTTTCCTCCCCAGTCTCTCTTTCCCCCCCCAGTCTCTCTTTCCCCCCAGTCTCTCTTTCCCCCCCAGTCTCTCTTTCCCCCCCCAGTCTCTCTTTCCCCCCCGAGTCTCTCTTCCCCCCACCCAGTCTCCCTTCCCCCCCAGTCTCCCTTCCCCCCCCCCAGTCTCCCTTCCCCCCCCCAGTCTCCCTTCCCCCCCAGTCTCCCTTCCCCCCCCAGTCTCCCTTCCTCCCCAGTCACTCTTCCCCCCCCCCAGTCACTCTTCCCCCCCCCAGTCTCTCTTCCCCCCCCCAGTCTCTCTTCCCCCCCCAGTCTCTCTTCCCCCCCCCCCCAGTCTCTCTTCCCCCCCCCAGTCTCTCTTCCCCCCCCCAGTCTCTCTTCCCCCCCCCAGTCTCTCTTCCCCCCCCAGTCTCTCTTCCCCCCCCAGTCTCTCTTCCCCCCCCCCCCAGTCTCTCTTCCCCCCCCACCCAGTCTCTCTTCCCCCCCCACCCAGTCTCTCTTTCCCCCCCCTCCAGTCTCTCTTTCACCCCCCTCCAGTCTCTCTTCCCCCCCCCCCGCCCCCAGTCTCTCTTCCCCCCGCCCCCAGTCTCTCTTCCCCCCGCCCCCAGTCTCTCTTCCCCCCTCCCCCCAGTCTCTCTTCCCCCCTCCCCCCAGTCTCTCTTCCCCCCTCCCCACAGTCTCTCCCCCCCCTCTCCCAGTCTCTCTCCCCGCCTCCCCCCCCAGTCTCTCTCCCCCCCAGTCTCTCTTCCCCCCTCCCCCCAGTCTCTCTTCCCCCCCTCCCCCCAGTCTCTCTTCCCCCCCTCCCGCAGTCTCTCTTCCCCCCTCCCCCCAGTCTCTCTTCCCCCCCCTCCCCCAGTCTCTCTTTCCCCCTCCCCCTCCTCCAGTCTCTCTTCCACCCTTCCCGCGGTCTTCCTTCCCCCCCCAGTCTCCCTTCCCCCCCAGTCTCCCTTCCCCCCCAGTCTCCCTTCCCCCCAGTCTCCCTTCCCCCCCAGTCTTCCTTCCCCCCAGTCTCTCTTTCTCCCCCCCAGTCTCTCTTTCTCCCCCCCAGTCTCTCTTTCTCCCACCCAGTCTCTCTTCCCCCCCCCCCGCCCAGTCTCTCTTCCCCCCCCCAGTCTCTCTTCCCCCCCCCCCCCAGTCTCTCTTCCCCCCCCAGTCTCTCTTCCCCCCCCAGTCTCTCTTCCCCCCCCAGTCTCTCTTCCCCCCCCAGTCTCTCTTCCCCCCCCAGTCTCTCTTCCCCCCCCAGTCTCTCTTCCCCCCCCAGTCTCTCTTCCCCCCCCAGTCTCTCTTCCCCCCCCCAGTCTCTCTTCCCCCCCCAGTCTCTCTTCCCCCCCCAGTCTCTCTTCCCCCCCAGTCTCCCTTCCCCCCCCACTCTCCCTTCCCCCCCCACTCTCCCTTCCCCCCCCACTCTCCCTTCCCCCCCCACTCTCCCTTCCCCCCCCACTCTCCCTTCCCCCCCACTCTCCCTTCCCCCCCACTCTCCCTTCCCCCCACTCTCCCTTTTCCCCCCAGTCTCCCTTCCCCCCCCAGTCTCCCTTCCCCCCCCCAGTCTCCCTTCCCCCCCCCCCAGTCTCTCTTTCCCCCCCCCCGCCCAGCCTCTCTTTCCCGCCCCGCTCCAGTCTCTCTTCCCGCCCCGCTCCAGTCTCTCTTCCCCCCCCCCCCGCTCCAGTCTCTCTTCCCCCCCCCCCCGCTCCAGTCTCTCTCCCCCCCCCAATCTCTTTCCCCCCCCCCAATCTCTTTCCCCCCCCCAATCTCTCTTTCCCCCCCCCAATCTCTTTCCCCCCCAATCTCTTTCCCCCCCCCAATATCTTTCCCCCCCCAATCTCTTTCCCGCCCCAATCTCTCTCCCCCCCCCCCCAGTCTCTCCCCCCCCCCAGTCTCTCCCCCCCCCCCAGTCTCTCCCCCCCCCCAGTCTCTCCCCCCCCAATCTCTCTTCCCCCCCCAGTCTCTCTTCCCCCCCCAGTCTCTCTTCCCCCCCCAGTCTCTCTTCCCCCCCAGTCTCTCTTCCCCCCCGCTCCCCCAGTCTCTCTTCCCCCCCCACCAGTCTCTCTACCCCCCTCCCCCAGTCTCTCTACCCAGCCTCTCCCCGTCTCTCTTCCCCCCCCCACCCAGTCGCTCTACACCCCCTTTCCCCAGTCTCTCAACACCCCCCTCTCCCAGTCTCTCAACACCCCCTCTCCCCAGTCTCTCTTCCCCCCAGTCTCTCTTCCCCCCTCCCCCAGTCTTTCTTCCCCCAGTCTCTCTACCCCCTCCCTCTCCCCCCCCTCCCTCTCCCCAGTCTCTCTTCCCCCCTCCCCCAGTCTCTCTCCCCCCCCCTCCAATCTCTCTTCCCCCCCCTCTCCCCCGTCTGTCCACCCCCTCCCCGTCTCTCTCCCCCCCTCCCCCCCATCTCTCCATCCCCAGTCTCTCTCCCCCCCCTCCCCCCAGTCTCTCTCCCCCCCTCCCCCCAGTCTCTCTCCCCCCCTCCCCCGCAGTCTCTCTCTCCCCCCTCCCCCCCATCTCTCTTTCCCCCCCCTCCCCCCGTCTCTCTTCCCCCCCCTCCCCCCCAGTCTCTCTTCCCCCCCTCCCCCCCAGTCTTCCTCCCCCCCTCCCCCCCAGTCTTCCTCCCCCCCTCCCCCCCAGTCTTCCACCCCTCCCCCCCAGTCTTCCCCCCCTCCCCCCCCCCAGTCTTCCCCCCTCCCCACCAGTCTCTCTTCCCCCCTCCCCCCCAGTCTCTCTTCCCCCCCCCCAGTCGCTCTTCCCCCCCCCCCCACAGTCCCTCTTCCCCCCCTCCCCCCAAA
>NW_027252933.1:600000-804788 GCF_044704955.1 Pristiophorus japonicus
TGATTAGAGACCAATACTGGTTGAGAAATTACAGGCCCATCACTATAAATCGCTATAAATGCCCTTCATTTGTCCTCAACAGATACAAATGTGATTAGATGATTGGAAAAAGTCAAAATGGCCCTTAAAATCACTCACAAATTGATTCTCCTCACAAACACTCGAAGCAGCCTTTCAGTACAGATCCTCCGGCTTTCAAAAAGGCGTCGGTCGTGCCGAGTTATGCCGAGTAGTGCCGACTTAAGGTCAGGTGAGTGCAGCTTTATTCAGCGACTTTTTCGGCCAGCGACCATTTCGGTGAAGTGTGGGCGAAATGCCGAAAGTTACAGTGGTGATCATCTGGGCAATAATCGGGCGCAAGTTTCCATTTTCAGCACTGCTCTCGGCCTTGCACGCGGATCACCTCATATTTTTTTTTACATTCGGCCACGCGATGCTGCACATTCATGTCTGCCGAAAGTTGGGCCGGCGATAAATGGGTGATAATCGGGCGCTAGTTTCCACTTTTTAGCAAAAATGGGCGATAGCCTGCATCTCAGCGATAAATGGGCGATAAATGGGCGATAAATGGGCGATGATGTGCCGAAAGTCTAGCCCCATAGGTTCTAGAACGGTTCCCGTGGACTGGAAGGTCGCTAATGTAACACCACTATTTAAGAAAGGATGGAGAGAGAAAACGGGGAACTACAGACCAGTTAGCCTTACATCAGTAGCAGGGAAAATACGAGAATCTATTATTAAGGGCACTGAGAAAATAATAATAGCATTGGGCAGAGTCAACATAGATTTATGAAAGGGAAAACATGTTTGACAAATCTGTTTTGAGTTTTTTGAGGTGGTAACTAGCAGAATAGATCGGGGGAACCAGTGGATGTGGTCTGTTTGGATTTTCAGAAGGCATTCGTTAAGGTGCCACACAAGAGGTTATTGAACAAAATTAGAGTTCGTGGGATTAGGGGTAATATACTAGCATGGATTAAGGATTGGTTAAAGGATGGGATTGGGAAAATGTTGTCAAAGAAGCAGTAGCATGACATTTGGAAAAACATAATTCAGTCAGGCAAAGTCAGCATGGATTTATGAAAGGGAAGTCATGTTTGACAAATTTGCTGGAATTCTTTGAAGATATAACGAACAGAGTGGATAAAGGGAACCAGTGCATGTGGTGCATTTGGACTTCCCGAAGGCATTTGACAAGGTGCCACATAAAAGGTTACTGCACAAGGTAAAAGTTCACAGGGTTGGGGGTGATATATTAGCATGGACAGACGATTGGCTAACTAACAGAGAACAGAGATTCAGGATAAATGATTCATTCTCGGTTGGCAATCAGTAACTAGTGGGGTGCCGCAGGGATCAGTGCTAGGACTCCAACTATTTACAATCTATATTAACGACTTGGAAGAAGGGACCGATGTAATGTAGCCAAGTTTGCTGGCGAAACAAAGATGGGAAGAAAAGCAATGTGTGAGGAGGACACAAAAATCTGCAAAAGGACATAGGCAGGCTAAGTGAGTGGGCAAAACTTTGACAGAAAGAATATAATGTTGGAAAGTGTGAGGTTATGTATTTTGGCAGAAAAAAAATCAAAAAGCAAGTTATTATTTCAATGGAGAAAGATTGCAAAGTGCCACAGTACAGCGGGACCTGGGGGCACTTGTGCATGAAACACAAAAGGTTAGTATGCAGGTACAGCAAGTGATCAGGAAGGCCAATGGTATCCTGGCCTTTATTTCAAAGGGGATGGAGTATAAAAGCAAGGCTGTCTCGCTACAGTTATACAGGGTATTGGTGAGGCCACACCTGGAATACTGCGTACAGTTTTGGTTTCCATATTTAAGAAAGGATATCCTTGCTTTGGAGGCAGTTCAGGGAAGGTTCCCTAGGTTGATTCTGGAAATGAGGGGGTTGACTTATGAGGAAAGGGTGAGTAGGTTGGGCATCTACTCATTGGAATTCAGAAAAATGAGAGGTGATCTTTGTAAAGTCCTGTCCCCTCAGTACAGATTCACACAAGTCATGTAGTGAAGTCAAGGTCACTCTGGACCTGCACCTTTATTTCACAGCTCTGGAATGCTGCACTTGCCTGAGACCTGTCCTTATATACCTGTCTCTTGCAAGTGCACCCCTGGTGGTAAGGTATGCTGGTGGTTACAGGTCATATCTTATTACAGTCATGTATAGCATGTTAGGATACAGTTATATATAATAATGTAAGATACATGACAATCTTATCGAAACGTATAAGATCATGAGGGGGCTTGACAAGGTGGATGCAGAGAGGATGTTTCCACTGATGGAAGAGACTAGAACTAGGGGGCATGATCTTAGAATAAGGGGCCGCCCATTTAAAACTGAAATGAGGAGGAATTTTTTCTCTCAGAGGGTTGTAAATCTGTGGAATTCGCTGCAGAGAGCTGTGCAAGCTGGGACATTGAAGGGATTTAAGTCAGAGATAGACAGTTTCTTAACTGATAAGGGGTTAAGGGGAGCGGGCAGGGAAGTAGACCTGTGTCCATGATCAGATCAGCCATGATCGTATAAAATGGCGGAGCAGGCTCGTGGGTCTGTATGGCCTACTCCTGCTCCTATTTCTTATGTTCTTATGTTCTTATGACTACTGCCCCATCGTTGATCTGAGCGTCCAGCACTCCAAACCCAAGAAACACAAACGCTGTTTCAGAAGGACATTGGTGTGCTAGAATCAGACCCCACCCAGAGATGTTGGCACGGGGAATGCAAACAAGCTTATCATTGTCCATCGCCGGTGCACCCTCTTCTCTGGGTCATAACCAAGTGTAAAGTGTTATTGCAATGTAGCGCATCTAGTCATTGTAATCTAAAGTCCAGGGGTACTTGGCCAAACACAGTTACATCAAGGTGAGGCCCTTTAACTGGACAGGTCAAACCGTGACATCACAAGGCAAGCCTGACCCTACCCTGTACATCACAATGAGATCAGACATCACAATAGGTTTGTAACCTGGGGCAACCTGAGACAGAACCTGTTTCAGTGAAGGAAAGCACTGACTGTGACTAACTGGCTGATCTCTCGAGGAGTGAATGTGGCCAGCTACAATATCTCACCATCGTTGCCTTCTGAAGAGAATACAAACAATGAAAACATCATCAACCAGCAGATTAGAGAGAAGGTTGTGAGCTTTGAAAGGTTGGTATTAACCTATTGATCTTGTATCATCATTTGTGAAAGTCAGAATGAGCAATATAAACTTTAATAGATACAGTAATACTGATGCACAGTAGGTTGTTGGAACAGTTCATTTTGTTGTTATTAGATCTTCTTTGGCGTTGTTAATAGGTAGTCTGGAGCCTGCAGCCTGCTCACAGATGGTTCCTGAGCCCCACTCTCAGCTCCCTCACTGACCAGCTCCTCCCAGCCCTTGAGTTTGGTGCTCACTCCCTGTTCAGTAAATGTAGACAACTACTTATCATTAGTAGATCTCTCAGGGCATTGCTCGGGACAGTCTGCAGGGTGAGCAACAGTCACAAAGTTAACTGGGCCCCACTAAGAGAAGGGGGCATAGAGAAGGCAAACAATCCCATCACTGCCCATTGCCCGCACACCCAACTCTCGGGTTCATAACCAAGTGCTAAGCTGTTTATTACATTCTAGTACATCCAACCTAAGGCCCAAGGCTTTTTGGCCAAACACTGTGAGGCCCTTGAACTGGATGGGTCAAACTGTGAAATCACGAGGCACACCTGACCCGACCCTGTGCATCACGTGATCACTGACATCACGATAGGTTTGTAAACAGAGGCAACATGAGGCAGAGAGGCTGCACAAGCAGCTTAAGAGAAGGAAAGTGAGCTGTACTGACTGTGACTAACTGGCTGATCTCTCTAGGAGTGAATGTGGCCGGCTGGAAGGGAGCGTGAACAATGGAATCATCGCTAACCAGCTGACAGTCAGAAGGGTGTTGCTGTAGAAGGTTTGTTTCTTCCAGCTAGAACTCGGGGGCATAATCTTAGAGTAAGGGGCTGCCCATTTAAAACTAAGATGAGAAGGAATTTCTTCTCTCAGAGGGTTGTAAATCTGTGGAATTCACTGCTTCAGAGTGCTTTGTATACTGGGTCATTGAATGGATTTAAGACAGAGAGAGACAGTTTCTTAACTGATAAGGGATTAAGAGGTTATGGGGAACGCGGAGGGAAGTGGACCTGAGTCCATGATCGGATCAGCCATGATCATATTAAATGGTGGAGTAGGCTCGAGGGGCCATATGGCCAATTCCTGCTCCTATTTCTTATGTTCTTATGACTACTGCACCACCGTTGATCTGAGTGTCCAGCACTCCAAACCCAAGAAACACAAACGCTGTTTCAGAAGGACCTTGGAATGCTAGAATGTGGGAAGGGAGGACCTGGAGACAATCACTATCACTAGGGTGGTAGTGCTGGACAGGCGAATGGGACTGAAGGTAGACAAGTCCCCTGGTCCTGATGAATTGCATCCCAGGGTATTAAAAGAGATGGCGGAAGTTATAGCAGATGCATTCGTTATAATCTACCAAAGCTCTCTGGACTCTGGGAAGGTACCAGCGGATTGGAAAGCAGCTAATGTAACGACTCTGTTTAAAAAAGGGGGCAGGCAAAAGGCAGGTAACTATAGGCCGGTTAGTTTAACATCTGTAGTGGGGAAAATGCTTGAAACTATCATGAAGGAAGAAATAGCGGGACATCTAGATAGGAATAGTGCAATCAAGCAGATGCATCATGGATTCATGAAAGGGAAATCATGTTTAACTAACTTACTGGAATTCTTTGAGGATATAACGAGCATGGTATATAGAGGTGTACCGATGGATGTGGTGTATTTAGATTTCCAAAAGGCATTCGATAAGGTGCCACACAAAAGGTTACTGCAGAAGATAAAGGTACGCGGAGTCAGAGGAAATGTATTAGCATGGATAGAGAATTGGCTGACGAACAGAAAGCAGAGAGTCGGGATAAGTGGGTCCTTTTCCGGTTGGAAATCAGTGGTTAGTGGTGTGCCACAGGGATCAGTGCTGGGACCACAACTGTTTACAATATACATCGATGACCTAGAAGAGGGGACAGAGTGTAGTGCAACAAAATTTGCAGATGACACTAAGATTAGTGGGAAAGCGGGTTGTGTAGAGGACTCAGAGAGGCTGCAAGGAGATTTGGATAGGTTAAGCGAATGGGCTAAGGTTTGGCAGATGGAATACAATGTCGGAAAGTGTGAGGTCATCCACCTTGGGAAAAAATACAGTAAAAGGGAATATTATTTGAATGGGGAGAAATTACAACATGCTGTGGTGCAGAGGGACCTGGGGGTCCTTGTGCATGAATCCCAAAAGGTTAGTTTGCAGGTGCAGCAGGTAATCAGGAAGGCAAATGGAATGTTGGCCGTCATTGCGAGAGGGATGGAGTACAAAAGCAGGGAGGTGTTGCTGCAACTGTCTCAGGTATTGGTAAGGCCGCACCTGGAGTACTGCATGCAGTTTTGGTCACCTTACTTAAGGAAGGATATACTAGCTTTGGAAGGGTTACAGAGATGATTCACTCGGCTGATTCGAGAAGTGAGGGGGTTACCTTATGATGATAGATTGAATAGACTGGGTCTTTACTCCTTGGAGTTCAGAAGGATGAGGGGTGATCTTATAGAAACATTTAAAATCATGAAAGGGATAGACAAGATAGAGGCAGAGAGGATGTTTCCATTGGTGGGGGAGACTAGAACTAGGGGGCACAGCCTCAAAATACGGAGGAGCCAATTTAAAACCGAGTTGAGAAAGAATTTCTTCTCCCAGAGGGTTGTGAATCTGTGGAATTCTCTGCCCAAGGAAGCAGTTGAGGCTGGCTCATTGAATGTTTTCAAGTCAAAGATAGATAGATTTTTAACCAATAAGGTAATTAAGGGTTACGGGGAGCGGGCGGGTAAGTGGAGCTGAGTCCACGACCAGATCAGCCATGATCTTATTGAATGGCGGAGCAGGCTCGAGGGGCGAGATGGCCTACTCCTGTTCCTAATTCTTATGTTCTATGTTCTTAGAACCATCCTCCACCCACAGATGAGGGCACGGAGAAGGCAAACAAGATTATCATTGTCCATCGCCCGTGCACCCTCTTCTCTTGGTCATAACTAAGTGTAAAGCTGTTATTGCATTCAAGTGCATCTAGTCATTGTAATCTAAAGCCCAGGGGTACTTGGCCAAACACAGTTACATCAAGGTGAGACCCTTTAACTGGACGGGTCAAACTGTGACATCACAAGGCAAGCCTGACCCTACCCTGTGCATCACAATGAGATCAGACATCACAATAGGTTTGTAACCTGGGGCAACCTGAGACAGAACCAGTTTCAGTGAAGGAAAGCACTGACTGTGACTAACTGGCTGATCTCTCTCCGAGTGAATGTGGCCGGCTACAATATCTCACCATCTTTGCTTTATGAAGAGAACACAAACAATGAAAACATCATCAACCAGCAGATTAGGTTGTGAGCTTTGAAAGGTTGGTATTAACCTATTGATCTTGTATCATCATTTGTGAAAGTCAGAATGAGGAACATAAAGAGTTTAATAGATATAGTAATACTGATGCACAGTAGGTTGTTGGAACAGTTCATTTTGTTGTTATTAGATATTCTTTGGGGTTGTTAATAGGTAGTCTGGAGCCTGCAGCCTGCTCACAGATGGTGACTGAGCCCCACTCTCAGCTCCCTCACTGACCAGCTCCTCCCAGCCCTTGAGTTTGGTGCTCACTCCCTGTTCTGCAAAGATAGACAACTATTTATCCTTGGTGGACCTCCCGGGGCATTGCTCGGGACAGTCGGCAGGGTGAGCAACAACCACAAAGTTAACTGGGCCCCACGAAGAGAAGGGGGCACGGAGAAGGCAAACAATCCCATCACTGCCCATTGCCTGCACACCAACTCTCTCGATCATAACCAAGTTCAAAGCTGTTTTTGCAATCTAACACATCCAACCTGAGGCCCAAGGCTTTTTGGCCAAACACTGTTGCATCAAGGAGAGGCCCTTTAACTGGACGTGTCAAACTGTGACATCACGAGGCAAGCCTGACCCGACCCTGTGCATCACGTGATCACTGACATCACGATAGGTTTGTAGACAGGGGCAACATGAGGCAGAAGAGGCTGCACAAGCAGTTTAAGTGAAGGAAAGGGAGCTGTACTGACTGTGACTAACTGGCTGATCTCTCTAGGAATGAATGTGGCCGGCTAGAAGGGAGCGTGAACAATGGAATCATCGCTAACCAGCTGACAGTCGGAAGGGTGTTGCTGTAGAAGGTTTGTTTATTTCAGCTTGTATAATTCCCCGTGAAAGTCAGAGTGCGTAACATCATAATCCACTGCAGTGACCATGCAGACATCAATGCTCAAACCCTGGAAACTGAAACCAGATCAGTACTCGCTCGTTGTTCTGATCAATTGGGATAATCCGTGGGACAAGGAGTCGATGGGAAACTCTTGTCCCAGCTGTTACTGGTGCCCTCTGACCTTGCCAATCCCTGGGTCCTTGTCAAGGACCAGCTCCCAGGTCAGCTGGCTCAGGTACTGCCACCAATAGCCCTCGGATTGTGTCAGAGAAGTTTCTTGTCCCAGTCATCCTGGTTCACCTGATGGCATTGCCGCCATTCTGGACCATCTCTCGGATTCTGAAGAAGGTGTACATTCCCCAACTCCACAACCTTTAATACTCAGGTGGCATCAGAATCTGTGGCCAGTAACATTACTGAAAAGAAACAAGTTGATAGTTTTGCACCCAGAATCTGCATTAAGCATTTACAGCTTCAATGGTTCACTATCCAAGTGCAGCTCTAAAGTACCTGTAGTTGTCTTGTTGTGATCCAGTCATTTGAAAACAAATCTGTAATTTCTTCTTCTGTTAGAGGGACATGGTTGGTGTCAGGATGAGAGAGAGAAAATGGGCGGTTTCATCAAAGTACCTGCAGACTAAAGTTGTGAGTAAGAAAACCACAAAGACAAGTGGATCAGACACACAAGAGAGAGCACATTGTGACAGAAATCAAATCCATGCCAGCAGAAGGAGCGGAGCGGTGTAACTGAAATTCTCCTGATGCCATCCCTCTGTGTCCCATCCATTTCTCAGTGCCAACTCCACACCTTTCAATTTGTGTTTAATTTGACGGCCAATAACCAACAGCCCCCCGCCCCCGCCACAGAACCATCTAGCCCTCATGTCCCACAATCGGCATCAAGCACCAACCCTGCTCCAACTCCAGGCTCAGTTGAGCACTGCTTGGTGTGAACTGCACTGGCACTGTGTAAAGCCCAGTCTGTGCAGTCATCCCCAACCAGTGCCAGCCAGGGGTCCACCTTGGGACTAAACAGGAAAGTCTCAAGAAGGGACGCTTCGGTTGTTGCCCCGAGACTTCCCAGAATTAAGAGGGAGTCCTCCCCTGGCACCAGCTGGCTCGGAGGAGTCCGTGACTGCTGGTGCCAGGATCTCTCCCAATTCCTATGGGGCATCTAGGTTCCAAGGGCTCTCATTCCAAGGGAGGATATGTGTGCTTCAGTGGCACCTCCCCCACGAGGTAGGGGCTCATGTCTGGTGGGTCTAACTCAATCGGCCTTTGTATTCATGAGCCTGTAGCTAATCGCTTCCGAAGGCAGGAAGCCTCCAGGTAGCTTCCTCAGACTGAACCGGCAGGGAAGGCTGATCGTGAGGCCCTCATCTCTGTTCCCAAAGCCTCACTATCAACCTTCCCTGTCTCTTCAGCCCGAGGCAGCTTCCCAGAGCCATCCCGCCTTCGGAAGCCAAACTGGGAGCCTGAGTCGGACCACAATCTCCAGTCGTTTAGGCTTTTTCATGTATTTAACACGAGGGTGAGTGAGTCTGAAACTGTGGTTCCAGAAGCCCCTTCACTTGGGGGAGAGTGGGGGGGAGGGAAGCGTGGGGGCTTTAGTTTTTACTTGGACTCTTGCAAAGGCCTCAGGCTGTAGCTGTATTCATCATACCAATTTCCTGGACAGTTTGGGTGGACTTAACATGCACCCTCCAGTTAAGGCCAAGGTCGGCAGCATCCATAGTGTCTCCGTCACCCTGCTTTAACACCTTGCAGTTTATTGGCATCTGGTGAACTTCAGTGGTGAAGGCATCAGAAGGAAGGTGACTGCCGAGTGAAACTAGTCCTGGTCCACCCACATTTGGGATCTGGCGGCCCTTCCTGCAGGGTTTAGCGCATGTCCCGAATTCCCTGCCACCAGATACATTGGGGCTGGCTTTACTGACCAGCGGCCTAATGCCTCGCAGGTGAGTGAGGGAGAAATCCCTGTCACAGAGTGAGGACCACCTTCAGAGAGAATCTACTGCAGCAAAAAGCTGAGTGGGTGCCCTCAATATCAGAGCAGGACCCAGCATCCAGTGGGTCTTGCCTTGCCAATGAGCTTGGCCATGCAACTTGGGACTCTTTCAGGTGCCGCAGATGCCCTTTAGTATTTGGTGCTGAGGGCTTCTTTGGTGAGCAAGTGGAGGAGCTGCTGTAGCAGAACGTTCAGCTATGCCCAGAACTGATGGAACGAATCCCAGAGCCGCTCATCCTCCAACGCCCCATCGGCCGTATGGAAGCCACCAGAATGTGGGAGACGTACGCCCGGGAAATGTAAAGGTGGTTGTTTCTGGACCTTCCTCCTCTAGATAATGTAGCACCACCACCAATCCATTCCTGTATTTAAGGGAGATAGAACATGTCCAGGGAACTATTGACCAGTCGATAAGGGACCACAAAACAGACCAGGCACTCGGGTTTATTTCTGGAGGGGTAGAATTGAAAGGTAGAGAAATTATGCAGCAGCTCCTCCACTTGCTCACCAAAGAAGCCCTCAGCACCAACAGGTGCATACAGTACCTGAAAATCTTTACCCAGAGCGTGGTGAGAATGTGGAGCTCACTACCCCAGGGAGTGGTTGAAGCGAATAGTATCAATGTATATAAGGGGAGGCTAGACAAGCATATGAGGGAGAAAGGAATAGAGGGTTCTGCTGATAGATGAGTGGGTGGAGCATAAGCACCGGCATTGGCTGACTGGGCCGAATGGCCTGTTTCTGTGCCATATGTCCCATGTAATCCGATGTAATCATTTACCTCCATGAGCCTTTACAAGGCTTTATCCGGACCGTAATGTCCTTTGCACCATGCTAGCCCATCATTCCAGAATAGGACCTGGAATGCAGAGAGCTCGCAACAAGTAACCTTCAATACCCTGTCCAGCTCCACCTCCCCAAGTGACCGCCTGATAGCCCACCACAGAGCTGGGTGGGTGGATCACTTCCAGTACTTCCCTGTGGAAGTGAATTACTCTGGACACTTGGGTTCAGGAGACCAGAAGTCATGAGTATCCTCTGCATTAGCAGCTTGTTTTTCACAATGTGGCTTGGTTTCCAATGTAACTGTAAGGATGTTTCCAGTGGGGTTCCGAAGGGCTCAGTACTGGGTCAATTGCTTTTTGTGATATATATCAACAATTTAGATTTGAATGTAGGGAGTATGATAAAGAAGGTTGCAGACGTCACTAAAATTGGCTGTGTGCTTGATAATGAAGAGGAAAGTCATGGGCTGCAGGAAGATATCAATCTACTGGTCAAGTGGACAGAGCAGTGGCAAATGGAATTTAATTCAGAGAATTGTGAGGTGATGCACCTTGGGAGGGCTAATAAGGAAAGGTATACACATTAAGCGGCAAGCCACTTAACAGTGCAGATGAACAAAGGGACCTTGGAGTGCTTGTCCACAGAACTCTTTTTGGGAGGAAACTAAAACATTAAATCGTGTCCCCCCGATCTGGGGGACGCACCAAACATTTTCAAGGCCCTTTTTTTGTGTTTTTTTTTTGGTGTTTTTTTTCTGTTTTTGTTTTTTTTAAAGTTTTTTTGGGCACTTAAATCATTTTTTTTTCTCCAAGTGCCCCCTATAAAAGGGGAGGGGGAGACTAAAAACACCAGCAATTAAAACAAATTAAACTTTAAAACATAAAATCAAATTAAAATTTGGTTGCCGGGCGTGATGATGCACTCCAGTCCCTCTGGCACCCACCTCTCACGGAAGGCCACGAGCGTACCGGTGGACACCGCGTGCTCCATCTCCAAGGACACCCTGGCGCGGTTGTACGTGCGGAAGAGAGGCAGGCAGTCAGGCTGAACGACCCCCTCGATCGCCCGCTGCCTGGACCGGCTGATGGCACCCTTGGCCATGCCCAGGAACAGTCCTACGAGGAGGCCCTCGGACCTACCCGCTCCCCTCCGCACAGGGTGCCCAAAGATCAGGAGTGTGGGACTGAAGTGCAGCCAGAATTTCAGGAGCAGCCCCTTTAAATAATAAAACAGGGGCTGCAACCTCGTGCATTCGATAAAAACATGGAACACGGACTCTTCCAGACTGCAGAAATTGCAGGCGGCCTGGGAGCCCGTGAACCGGCTTAAGAATTTATTGCACGGCACTGCTCCGTGCACCACCCTCCAGGCCAAGTCCCCGATAAATAGTGGAAGGACTCCCGCGTAGAGTGCCCTCCATCGGGGACCCCCGCCTCCTCCGGACGGCAAGATGGTACGCCATGGCGTCTCCGGACGGCAGGCGAGGATGGCAAAGTTGAGAGTGTGCAGGAGCAGCCCGTACAGGAAACCCCTCCGCACGGAACTGAAAGGCATGGAGGAGATTTCCTCGAGGTGGCTCAAGTTGTGAGGCGCCAGCTCCCGAGGGAGGTTCCGGGGTTTGGCGCCGATGAGGAATTCCGTCCGGACGGGGGTCAGTTCGGATGGGATTTCCCCACGTGCTTGAGCCTCCTCGACACACCTAACGGAGTCAGGGCTCAGAGCTGTTTTTAGCGACTCGATGGCATCGGCCGCGCGGCGGACATTTGCGGAATTTAGGCACCGCGCCAGCGTGTCTGGCGCCATCCGGCCCGCTCCTCCGCCATCGAGCAGGTCCCTGACCCTGGTCGCCTCACCAGCCACAGCCCTCTCGTCCGCCTGCCACCTAAAACCTCGGTCGTGGAGGTACGGATTTTCCCGAGCAGCGGCTCCTGCAGGACAGCCGCCACTCCAGCCAGTGGAGAGCTGCGCTTGGTGGAGACTTTGTTCCAGACCCTGGTGAGTTCCTTGTAAAAGACAGGCAGCTCTTGGACGGCGGTCCTGACACCCCCCAAGCTCACAAACAGGAGCTGCGTGTCGTAGTTGAGGCCGTGCTGCTGGCGGAAGAAATACGTCGCCAGAGCACGCCACCTAGGAGGGGGCTCGACGTAAAGGTATCTCTGCAGGGTCTGAAGACGGAAAATTGCGAGCTAGGCGCTGACGCACACCAACGACTGACCGCCCTCCCCAAGCGGGAGACTCAAGACCGCGGCAGAGACCCAGTGTTTCCTGTTGTTCCAGAAGAAGTCCACCAGCTTCTTCTGTATCTTGGTGACAAACGCAGGGGGAGGGGTCAAAGTGAACAGCCGGTACCACAGCATGGCTGCCACCAGCTGGTTTATGACTAGCGCTCGACCCCTGTAGGACAGCACTCGGAGCAGTCCTGTCCAGCGCCCTAGGCGAGCGGCGACCTTGGCCTCCAGCTCTTGCCAGTTCGCCGGCCAGGCTTCCTCGTCGGGGCTAAGGTAGACTCCCAGATAGAGGAGATGGGTCGTGCTCCAGGCAAAAGGCCTCAGCTCCTCCGGCAGGGAGTCCACCCGCCACTGACCCACCAGGAGTCCGGAACATTTCTCCCAGTTGATCCTGGCGGAGGATGCGGCCGAGTAAATCTCCTGGCACTCACGCATCCTCCGCAGGTCAGCGGGATCCTCTACCGCGAGGAGCATGTCATCGGCGTAAGCCGAGAGGACGACCTCCATGCCCGGCCCTTGCAGAGCCAGTCCCGTCAACCTCGTCCGCAGGAGGCGCAGGAAAGGCTCCACGCAAATGGCATATAACTGGCCGGACATGGGGCATCCCTGGCGCACCCCTCTCCCAAAGCGAAGGGGCGCCGTCAAGGACCCGTGAACATTTATCAGACACTCCGCGGCAGCGTACAAAAGTCGGATCCGGGCAATGAAATGCGTCCCGAACCCGAAAGCGCGCAGAGTTCCAAACAGATAGTCGTGATCCACCCTGTCAAACGCCTTCTCTTGGTCGAGAGATAGGAAGGCGACTGACAGACCAGTCTCCTGGGAACAATGGATGAGGTCCCGGACCAGATGAATGTTATCGTGGATTGTCCGGCCCGGGACCGTGTTGGACTGGTCGGGGTGGATCATGTGGTCCAGCACGGTGCCAAGGCGAGCAGACATCGTCCTGGCGAAGATTTTGTAGTCCGTGCTGAGGAGGGAGACCGGGCGCCAGTTCTTAAGGAGGCGGAGATCGCCCTTCTTAGGCAGCAGGACGATGACTGCCCTGCGCCAAGAGAGGGGCATCTCCCCGGTCGCCAGACTTTCCCCCAGGACCCGCGAGTAGTCGCCCCCCCGGACATCCCAGAACATCCTGTGGAACTCCACGGTCAGCCCGTCCAGCCCCGGGGCTTTTCCTCCCACAAAACTCTACGCGCTTCCTCGCTGGATGGCTCCGGAGAGAACAGAGCCCCGTAATATTCACGGGCCCTGTTGTTGACGCCCTCCGGATCCGAGATGAGAGAGCCGTCGTCGGCCAGCAGCGTCAAGAGCTGCTTACGGACACTCTGTCTTTTTTTCAGCGAGTAGAAGAAGCGGGAGCCGCGGTCCAGATCCCGCAGGAACCGGATCCGTGACCTCACGAACGCGCCTCGGGACCCGATGAGCTGCAGGTCCTTCAGCGCGGCCTTCTTCGCTTCGTGCATCATCCGCAGGGCCGGGTCTTCAATGACTTGACCGAGACGGAACTCCAGGTCGAGCACCTCTTTTTCTAGGCGCCCGACCCTGGCCGCCCGCCTCTTGGTCGACCCCCTCGCGTACTCTTGACAGAAGACGCGGACGTGAGCCTTGCCCACGTCCCACCATAGCCTCAAGGAGGGGAAGCCCCCCTGCTTCCTTCTCTAGGCGGCCCAGAAACGACGGAACGAGTCCTGGAACCGCACGTCCTCCAGCAGCTGGTTGTTAAAATGCCAGTACGCGGACCCCGTCCTCACGCGAAGCGAAGCGAGCTCCGCCCACACCAGGTGGTGGTCCGAACACGGCACCGGCCGCATGGAGGCCGCCGGGATGCAGGAAACGTACGCCCGAAACATGTAAAGGCGGTCGACTCTGGACCATCCTACTCCAGGCCTCACCCAAGTTAAGGCGCTGGAGTCGGGATGGAGATTTCGCCAGACGTCCACCAAGTCGAAGGACCCGACCAGGTCCCTCAACTTCTCCATCGCCGTCATGCTCTGCGGGGCACCGGAGCGGTCCCTCGCCTTGAGGGTGCAGTTAAAATCTCCCCCGAGGACAATGCAGTCACCGACGTCGACGGAGCCAAGAAGAGCGGACACTTCTTCGAAGAAGCACATTTGCTGCGGGCCGGGCTGAGGGGCGTACACGTTTACGAGATGGAGCGGCACGTCCCCCAGGCGAACCGTGACGTGCAGCAAGTGGCCTGGCACGGGCTCCTCAACCCCCAAGATCTCCGGCTGAAAATGCGGGGCCAACAAGATGGCCACCCCACAAGAAGTGGCGGTGAGGTGGCTCAAGCGGACCTCTCCTTGCCATTCCAGGAGCCACGTGGCTTCATCTCCCGGAACGGTGTGGGTTTCTTGCAGGAAGCACACCGCATATTTCCCCTCCCGCAGGAGCGAAAATTTGTTAAATCTACGGTGTGCCTCTCTGCCGCCGTTGATGTTGAGGCTGGCTCTGGTTATCTTCATGACAAAAGCATAGTGCAACCTCTACCTAACCTATTGTGGGGGGGGAGTGGAGTCGTTTGTTGACCTCCACTCCCTCAGCAGCCCAGCGAGGAACCTTTTGAGCCGGCGCAGCTCAAGGCCTTGCGCCTTTGATAAGGGCCCGCCCGCGGCCATGGTTTTAGCGGCGGCGCGGACAGACGCGACGAGCAGCCCCGGCTCGGACCATCTTTCCAGGGCCAGATGGGCTCGGTTGCGGCAACCCTGGCTCTGGGCCAAAAAGTCCCGGAGTTCCTTTGCAGGAATGAGGGGGGACTCAGCGGCGGGCACGAGGAGATCCACCGCCTCACTGGCGATGGACTCGAGATCTTCTCCCGAGTCCCCCACCGAGTCCCAGTCCCCCTCCGGGAGGTCGCCGCCAGCAGCCGGCCCGTCGACCGCACGAGGTACGGCAAACGGCCCGGCCACTCCATCCGGCCCTGGCTCTGCCCCGATCCCACCCCCAGGATCGTCGGCAGAGGAGTCCCCACTGGGCTCTTTTAAAAGCGGTGCTGGGTCAGGAAGCGACAGCGGAAGGGGTTCCTCCTCCGCCCCAGGAACCGGGGAACGCGGAGAGACCTGGCCAAAGTAATTCTCCAGGTCCTCCAAGTCCCCCAGCTCCAAAGTAGGGGGCGAGGGTTGTTGTTCTTCCCCCTCCCCGCCGCCACCCCCCGGCCCAGCGTGTACAGAATCGTTAAAATTGTTAAAATTTTTTGTTTCTTCCGGGCCGAGCGACTCCCGGGGGAAGTTGGTTAATAGCTGGGCGGGCTCAGGTTCGGCCTTTTCGGCCCCGCCCGCCTCAGTCCCCGGGACGCTCGACCCGGCAGCAACGCATTCCTCCGCTGGCCCCACGCCCCCCACGACAGGCAGATCTTCCACGCCATCCCCGGGAGGCAGAGGCTGGGCAGCCTCGACTGTCTCACCCTCCCCGGGGACAGACTCCTCTCGCCTACGGCGCAGTTTGGGGGCGCTGGTGGGGGACGCGGGACACGCGGCGGGCACCGACTCCTCCGCGGAGGGATGTTGTTCCCCCTCCGGCTCATTGGAGCGGCGCCTCCTTTTGTTCCTGGGGGGGCTCGGAGGCAGGGAGACCTCCATGTCTGCCGAGGCCTCCCGCTCCACTCCCACCTTTTTCTTATCTTGCCCGCGCCCGAGCCCCTCTGTGATATTGGTCAAGGGCTCGGGCACGGGCTCAGGGCACCCCGCGCTCGCCGGTGACAGAGTTGGGCTGAGCGCGGTGATCAGACTGTCTGGCGCACTGAGGGGACCCGCCTCGAGATGTTTCGCCTTCCTCCGCGCCTTCTTTCCGATCGGATGCTCTCCCTCCCCTCCGCCGGAGGCCGTGAAAACAAAGGCCCCCGACGATGCCCGCGCACCTACGGCTCCCGGCACGCGGACGCTACTAGGGGGAGGGGTGACGGCGGCGCCAGCCTTGGCCGCCCTCGGTGTTTTGGCGGCCTTGGAGGCGGGGCAGTTCTTGCGAACATGCCCCACCTCCCTACAGGCATGGCACCGCATGCCGTCCGACGTCCAGAAGACGCGGTAGGCAGTCCCCTCGTGCACCACATTAAAATTACCCTCCGTCGTCTCCTCCCGCGCCAGCCGGACAAAGAGGTGGCGGCGGAAGGAGAACACGTGGCGCAGGCTGTTCTCCCTGAGGCCGAGCGGTATGGGGTTGATCCCTGACCTTACTTCTCCCAGTTGGTGTAGGTGAGGGAGGAGGAGCCCAGCGGGAACAAAGGGCGGGACGTTTGAAAGGATGACCCTCTGCGCGGTGGCCTCGAGAGGGTCCACCGGCAGGAACGTCCCGCCCACCGTGAGCCCCTTTTCAAGGGCCAGGGACACCGCTCGCTCCGACCCCAGGAAGAATACAGCCTTCCCAGACATCTTGGAGGCTGCGACAATGGCCGAGGTGCCGACTACCCCAGCCATCGCCCGCACGCACTCCTCAATGCTCATTGTGGGGTGAGTGTAGCTCTTGACCCCGTGTTTTTTTGTTATAAGTCTGAATGGTGGCAGGGCAGCAGGAGGCGCAGGAGGCGCCGTGGATGTGGACGCTGCCTGCGCGTACGTCTTTGCTGGCCCTGCCACCGGCGTGGATGGGGTCGCCATCACGGGGTCCCTTTAAGGGCTACACCCACCCCAAAGTCACAGGCCTTAATGGTCTTAAATGGCCTCGTTGGTGTTTGAACAGAGGGAGCTCTAAAAGAGGCACATCTCTCCCCTAGTCAACAATTGGGGAGGGGCCTTGCTCCCTCTGCTCAGTTGTCTTAATTGTTTTTTCAATTAGGAGGAAAGGGGCTCTCAGAGAGAGAGGGGAGAGACAGAGAGAGAGAGAAAGAGTTAAGGGGGTGGGAAAGAGGGAAACTGTGAGGGCAGGTCTCCCCTCACAGCGATGGGTGGGTGTTTTTCTTGGGGTGCACTCCCCAGATGATGGAAAAACAAACACAGTCTTTGTAGATGGTCTTCGGGTGGGGGGTGATTAATAGTTCTTCAGCCAGGTAGCTCCAGCTATCCCAGGCTAGGCAATGGGGGAGGCGTGCTTCAGTGGTGTGTGGGGCCTAGCTGTAAGCAAGACCCCCACACACACTTCCACACACACACACCCCCTCGCGATGTTCCGGCCCTCTAGCAAGTCTTCTTTCCTCCCCCCACCGATACAACAAAGTCTTTAGGGGAATGCACCAAAACACACCCACCTTTGGTTGATGAAGTTTCTCCCTCCTTCCACACTGGATAGTTGTTCTTTTTTCCTCCTCTCTCCAACTCTCTGTAGCAGTAATAAAGGTTGATGAATTTTCTGCTCTCCTCCTCTCCCTCTGAATGAATTGGAATTGTAGAAAGCCCCTTCCTCCTCTTCCTGGGCTGTTTCTCAGGGCTCACAACAGGCTTTCCAGACAGGAGCAACAGCAGCAAGCTCCTTTTCTCACAGCAACAGAGCTCCAACTGAATAGGCCACGCCTCCAAAGCTCCACCATTGGTCCACAGATTCCCTGAAAATAGCAGGCCAGGTGGATAAGGTGGTTCAGAAGGCATATGGAATGCTTGCCTCTATTGGCCGAGGCATAGAATGCAAGAGCAGGGAAGTTATGCTTAAATTGTATAATACTCTGGTTCGGCCACAGCTGGAGTACTGCACCAGTTCTGGTTGTCGTATTATAGGAAGGACGTGATTGAACTGGAGAGGGTGCAGAGGAGATTTACGAGGATGCTGTCTGGAATGGAGACTCTTAGCTACGAGGACTGATTGGATAGGACTGATTGGATAGGATCAACCAGGACCTTTTCGTGAAGAAAATCCTGCTTGGAACATGTCATGTATTCAACCAGCATTGTAACCCATGTATAAACTGACCTAAGTTGTACACCGTGAGAACACTGACCACGAGGTGGGAGACACTCCTAACCTGGACCTTCAGGTATAAAAGGGGAAGCTCCACCCACCTTCATCACTTGAGTGCTGAGGAATAAAGGACAGGTCACAGACTGACCTTCTCTCAAGCATGGGCCTGGTGTGTATTTATACTGTGTAGTAAGGACCTATCAGAACATGTGGCTTGAAAGTCACCGACGTCTTTGCTTTGCAGGACCTCCCGAAGAGAGGTTACTTTGATGTGACCTTCAGAACCGTCGCCCTCTGCCTGAAGTTCCTGAAGGGACTGAAGGAGGCGAGTGAACCGCTGCACTCAGTGCTGACTTGGGAGCCACTGTTCACCCTCCCGTTGCAGAGAAGACGCACTATCACAGTGCAGATGTACAACCCCCACATCCCAGTCATTGATGTGCTGACTTTCCCGCCAGGTATGTCGATGGGGCAGGAAACAGCAGCGACCTGAAAGACTTGCACGGGATATGGACCAGCAAGCACCAGATCCAGGTCACCATGAAGGTGGACGCTAGCGGAACCATCCTGCACCCCCCCTCCAGCTTCGCCATCGGAGGAAGTCGGGGCTACATGGTGTACGCTGGCCAGCCCAATGTGTGCCGGACCTGCGGGAAGGCAGGCCATGTGGCGGCAAGCTGCAAAACTGTCATCTGCTGAAACTGCAAGAACGAAGGCCACCAGACAAAGGACTGTAAGGAGACCAAGTGCTGCAACCTCTGTGGTCTGGCTGGGCACCTTTACAAAAACTGCCCCAAACGCAACTTCAGCTATGCGCAGGCAGCAAAGAACATTGCACCAGAGGAGGAGGAAGCTGAGGAACACAACGCTCCAGAGGAGACCCACACCCTCCCCCCGACCAACGCCCTGGGCAAAGAAGCAACCGCCCTCGTGGATTCGGTACAAGTCGGTGAGGAAGAGAAGCCTGCCATGGCGAGCTGCGAGACACCAGCAGCCAGCAGCGAAGCTCTCCCCCATCGCACCGAGTCCAGGAACGAGGAGACAGCGGACGATGAAGCGGGATGGGAGACCGTCAAGAAAAAGGCCCGCAAGTGTAAGGAGAACAGGCGAGCAAGGGCCCCTGCGGGAACGACAGGGAAGAGGCGGCTAACGTCCACGACAGACAGCAGCGACGGCAGCTCGTCTGATGAGGAAAGGCGAGACAAAGCCCCTCAATACCGCCACCAAAACAACAGTCAATACGCCAACCCACAGCCACAGGCGACCGGGAGCAGTGAAGTGACCGGCACAGCCTCGCTCCGGGAACCCGGGAGCAGCGAAGCGCTCAGCGCACACGAGCTCCGGAACACCGGGAGCGAAGAAGCGACCAATGCAGACCAGTTCCGGGACAACGGGAGCAGCGAAGTGCCCAGCACACCCCACCTCCGGAATACCGGGAGCGACACAGCGATCGAAGCACACCAGCTCGAGATCGCTGCGACTGATGAAAAGAGGGAACCACCAACACCAGGCGAGGACAGTGCAGAGGACATATCGGACTTTCTGACAACACGACACCAGTCCCCTGGTCGAAACACTCCCACGGCAGAGGACGACCAGTATGCCAGCCCAGGTGAAGTAGACTTTTACAGTGAAAATCTATGTATGCAGGAACCGGCCACTGGGCAGGTCTCCAACGGAAAGGACAGTTTATTTAAAATGTAAATGTTTTGAACTGCAACCTGTAACTTAAACATGGATTTAAAAATAGCATCTATTGACGTGCGTAGCGTAAAATCCACTACGCGATGTGTTTCCACCTTGGGGTACCTCGCCAAGATCAAAGCGGACCTGCTGTTCTTGCAGGAGTGCGGGCTGCCGCACTTCAGCAGTTACCGGCAGTGGTCACGATGGTAGGCCCATGGACCATCCATATGGTCAGGAGGCAATGACTGCCGGTCTTCCGGCCTGGGCATTCTGCTGCGGGGAGGCCACTTCACCATCACCGAAGTTAAGGAGGTGGTGGGCGGCCGCCTCCTCGTAGCAGACATAATGCACAAAAATTCCCCTCGAAGGCTAATTAACGTGTATGCCTCACCTCTCAGAAGCGAGAGGCTGGCCCTCTTCCAGCAGCTCCCACTGCTGCTGGCAACATCCAGGCCGGTCATTCTGGGCGGTGACTTCAACTGCATCATCGAGGCGGCTGGACGATCCAGCAGAGCCGATAGCAAGCTGGGCACCACGTCCAGACTCCTGATGGACGCGGTAAAAGATGCCAAGCTGTGCGACGTCTTCAGCAACCCTGCAGACGGAGCACCGCTCAGATACACCTGGTCGAGACCAGACGGGTCCGTCCGTTCCAGAATAGACTTCCTGTTTGTGTCCCACACACTCAAGGTCAGATCCACCGACGTCACGCCGGTGTTCTTCTCTGACCACTGCCTCCTACTGGCCGACTGTCGCCCACAGGAAAACCAGAAAGTTGGCAGGGGGGATATGGAAGCTGAATGTGAAACTGTTGACTCCGGAAAACGTGGAGGAACTCAAGAGGGATTACAAAGGTTGGAGAACCGTAAAACCCCTCTGCGATTCCCCGATGCACTGGTGGGAAACAATCAAGACAAACATCAAGAGGTTCTTCATCCTCAAAGGTGTTCAGGAGGCGAGAGGGAGACAGAGGGAATTGTCCCAACTCCAGAAGAGCATGCAAAACCTGCTCCTGCTGCTGTCGATGGGGGTCAATGTCGCGGAGGAACTCGAAGAGGTGAAGGGCCAGCAAGCCTCGCTCTTTGCCTCAGAGTCCTCCAAGATTATCTTCATCTCCAGAGTCTGCTCCGTCTAGCAGGATGAGACGTGTTTGCGCCTCTTCTTCCAAAAGGTACACAGGGGGAGCTCTGTGATCACCAGCCGAAAGGAAGAAGACGGTTCTGTGACGTCTTCGCAGCCCGACATGCTGAGGATCAGCAAATCCTTCTATGCCAGGCTGTATGACGTCAAGCCCACAGACCGCGTGGCCTCCCAGTCGTTCCTGTCGTCTATTTCGGAGGTCCTAAACGACAGTGAGCAGGAGAGTCTGGACCACCCGCTAACTCTGGACAAGATGACAAAGACCGTCCGGTCCCTTGCGATGATTAAAACTCCCGGAAGCGACGGCTTACCAGTCGAGTTGTATTCGGCTCTGTGGGACTGGATAGGCCCAGACCTGCTGGAAGTGTACGGGGGTATGCTTCTGGCTGGTAGTATGTCAGAATCAATGAGGAAAGCAATCATCACCCTCATCTACAAGCAGAAGGGGGAGAGGGAGGAAATCAAAAACTGGCGGCCCATTTCGCTGCTCAATGTGGACGACAAGATCCTGTCAAAGGTCATCGCCAACAGGGTCAAGCCTACTCTTGAGTTGGTGATTCACCCGGACCAGACCTGCGCTGTCCCCGGCAGGAAGCTCTCTGATAGTCTGGCGCTACTCAGGGATACGATCGCCTACGTGCGGGACAGGGGGGTGGACACCTACTTAATCAGCTTAGACCAGGAGAAGGCCTTTGACAGGATATCGCACACGTACCTGATGGACGTGCTCTCCAAAATGGGGTTTGGGGAGGGTATCCACAATTGGATCCAACTGCTCTACACAGACATCAGTAGTGCAGTTCTAATCAACGGGTGGGAAACTGAAAGCTTTTCGGTCAGATCTGGAGTCAGGCAAGGCTGTCCTCTCTCGTCTCTCTTGTTTGTGTGTTGTATCGAGTCCTTTGCCGGGTCCATCAGGAAGGGTGCGGGCATTAGAGGGGTGACGATCCCAGGCAGCAGAGGCGCTCAGGTCAAGACCTCCCTATACATGGACGACGTAGCCATCTTTTGCTCGGATCCGCAGATTGCTCACAATCTGTGACCAGTTTGAACTGGCCTCGGGAGCAAAGGTCAATCGCAGCAAGAGCGAGGCCATGCTCTTTGGCAACTGGGCCGACTGATCCTTTATTCCCTTCACCGTTAAACCAGATTACCTGAAGGTGTTGGGAATATGGTTCGGAGCGGACGGGGCGTGCGCCAAAAACTGGGAAGAGCGTATCGCCAAAGTGAAGCAAAAACTGGGATGGTGGAAGCTGCGCTTCCTCTCCATGGCAGGAAAGAACCTGGTCATCAGGAGTGAGGTGCTCTCGGGGTTGCTGTACGTGGCACAGGTCTGGCCCATCTCTCGCTCCTGTGCCGCGGCAGTCACCCGGGCCGTCTTACACTTTGTCTGGAGGTCCAAAATGGACCGTGTCCGCAGAGACACAATGTACAAATCTCTGGACAGTGGAGGAAAGGACGTTCTGAACGTGGCCCTCATCCTGATGGCCACCTTTGTGTGCAGCTGCATCAAGCTGTGCACAGACCCCCAGTACACAAACACCAAGTATCACTTCGTGCTGAGGTTCTACCTGTCCCTGGTGTTGCGAAGGATGGGTCTGGCCACGCTGCCGCGAAACGCCCCACCAGCTGGACCATGCCTGTCCACCTGTCCTTCATGGAAAAGTTTTTCACAAAAAAACCCCTTTGACCACAAGGCCATAAAACAGTGGTCAGCACGTAAGGTCCTGGACGCCCTACGAAAGAAGGAGAGGGTGGACCCTGTCGGGTGGTTCCCTGAGCAGACTTTCGAACTCATTTGGCAGAACGTCTCATCGCCAGAGCTTTCACACAAGCACCAAGATGTAGCTTGGTTGGCGGTGAGGAGGGCCCTACCTGTCAGAGCGTTCGTGCACAGCCGGCGTCTCAGCAGCACGGCACGGTGCCCCCGAGTCGGCTGCGGGGCGGACGAGACTGTCACCCACCTCCTTCAGGATTGCGCCTTTGCAAGGCAGGTCTGCAAAGAGATGCAGTGGTTGCTGTCGAGGTTCATCCCGAGCAGCTCCGTAACACAGGACTCTGTGCTCTACGGGCTGTTCCCAGGGACACACACCGGTAGACTGACATCACCTGCTGCTGGAGGGCCATCAACTCGATGAAAGACGCACTTTGGTCTTGCCGAAACTTGCTGGTCTTCCAGAGCAAGGAGATGTCCACGTCTGCGTGTTGCAGACTGGCGCAATCCAAGATCCAGGATTACGTGCTGACGGACCCATTAAAAATTGGTGCAGTCGCCGCAAAGGGAAGGGCCACAGTTTGAAGCCCTTCTGCCACGGTAAACCAAGGGGATGGAATCTGTATAAAACTCCCCTCGGGCTGCAATGGTAAACCTTTTGTATCCATAGAGCACCATGATCTGCAAACACCTATGTAGTGCCATGTATAATGCAAGTTCTGTTGCGTAATGCATGTTGGAAACAAATGTAACTGTACCGTCACTTTGTACCGTATGGTGACACATGTAATGTAACTTGATGAACGTACCACAATGTATCCTGGATTGTATGAATCGTACCTTGAAATGTAAAGTAAAGAAATGTATTGAACGGAACTGCAGTCAGCATCCAAATGTAATGTATGGAATTGCTGACCGCATCCAAATGTACTGAACTGCTTTCGAATGTATTGTGCAAATTTTTATATGAATAAAGTATATTTTGAAATTTTTTAAAAAAAGATTGGATCGGCTGGGTTTGTTGAGCAAGGGCCTTTTTCCATTGGTGGAGGGTCTATTTCGAGGGGGCATAGTTTTAAGGTGGTTGGTGGAAGGTTTAGAGGGGATTTGAGGGGGGCTTCTTCAAGCAGAGAGTTGTGGAGTTCTGGAACTCGCTGCCTGGAAGGGTGTTGGATGCAAAAAACCCTCACCATATTTAAAAGGATGGGCACTTAATGTGCCATAATCTGCAGCGTTACGGACCTAGAGCTGTTATTTGGGATTAGACTGGATAACCTCTTGTTGGTTGGCGCAGATATGATGGTAAGTACTGCAGGAATCGAATTCGGCCAGGGTGATCTCCTGGACTAGTTTCAATCGCCTGGATGGGTCGGAGAGGAATTTTCCCAGATTCTTTTCCTCAATTGGCCTGGGTTTTATCTGTTTTTTGCCTCTCCCAGGAGATTGCATGGCTCCGGTTGGGGTGGAGTGCAGAATATTTCAGTGTAAGGGGTGTCGCAGTTATGTGTGGCGGACTGGTTGGGCTGGGTGCTCTTTACCTTTCTACCATTGTTCATTGTTCACAGGTTTATTATATGTAACCTTCAGTGCTGCTGACCGAGGGTCATGTGGCTCTTTGTCGGCCGGTGCGGACACGATGGTCCGAAATGGCCTCCTTCTGCGCTGTAAATTTCTGTTTCTGAATAGTTTTTTGGGGTACTCCAGAGGTAATGGTGCAGGAGTGGGAAGAGAAGCCATTGCAGGAGGTTCTCTATCTACATCTGGACAATTAGGAATTAAACCAGGTGAGGGCAGTCCTGCCCAGCTGGACGATGGAGGAGAGGCATTGGAGGAGGATGGTGTCAGCTGTGGCTCAGTGGGCAGCACACTCACCTGTGAGTCAGAAAGTTGTGGGTTCAAGTCCCACTCCAGGGACTTGACCACAAAAAATCTAGGCTGACAATCCAGTGCAGTACTGAGGGAGCGCTGCACTGTCAGAGGTGCCGTCTTTTGGATGAGATGTTAAACTGAGGCCCCATCTGCCCTCTCAAGTGGAGGTAAAAGATCCCATTGCACTATTTTGAAGAAGAGTAGGGGAGTTATCTCTGGTGTCCTGGACAATATTTATCCCTCAATCAACATCACAAAAAAACAGATTATCAGGTCATTATCACATTGCTGTTTGTTGGAGCTTGCTTTTATGCGAATTGGCTGCCGCATTTCCCACATTACAACAGTGACTACACTCAAAAAAAACCGTCATTGGCAATAAAGCACATTGAGATGTCCGATGGTCGTGAAAGGCGTTATATAAATGCAAGTGTTTTTTAAACTGTGGCAGAGGGGTCGAGAATGATGAGGAGGGCTAGTTCACCCGGTCACAGTCACATAGGATGTCATTTGTGACTTTGATAAGGACTGTTTCAGTGATATGGTGGGCCGAAAACCTGATTGGAGGGGTTCAAACATAGAAATGCAGGGAAGCTGGGCATGGATTTGGGAAGTGACAAGACGTTCAACACGTTTGGGGAGGAAAGCGAGATTGCAAAGCCAGAGAGGTCAATGATGAGGTTTTTTCGAGGAGAGGGGTGATGATGGCAGATTTGAAAGGGAGGGGACAGTATCTGAGGAGAGAGAATCGTCAACAATATCGGATAACATTGGTACCAGGAAAGGAAGTTGGGTGCTCAACAGTTTGCTTTGAATAGGGTAGAGAAAATAGGGCAGGAGCTGGATCTCATGGTCATGATATACTCGGAGAGGGTATGAGGCAAGGTAGGCGACAGCCGAGAGAAAGTTTTTTTTAATTTTAAAATATACTTTATTCATATAAAACTTTGTACAGTACATTCAAAAGCAGTTCAGTACATTTAGCTGCAGTCAGCAATCCCATACACTACATTTGGGTGCTGACAGCAGTTCCGTTCGATACATTTCCTTGCTTTTCAGTTCAGGTACAATTCGGTACAATACGGGATACATTGTAGTACATTCAACAAATTACATTACATGTGTCACTATACAGTACACGGAATGGGTGACAGTACATTTACATTTTTTTTTCAACGTGCATTACGAAACAGACCTTGCATTGTACATGGCACTACATAGGTGTTTACTGATCATGGTGCTCCATGTACACAAAAAAGAAGTTACAAGTACGGCCCGAGGGGAGTTTTGTACTGATTCCATCCCCCGGGTTTACCGTGGCAGAAGGGCTTTAAACTGTGGCCCTTCCCCACCGTGCCTTTGCGGCGACTGCACCAATTTTTAGTGTGTCCCTCAGCACGTAATCCTGGATCTTGGATTGTGCCAGTCTGCAACACGCAGACGTGGACATCTCCTTTCTCTGGAAGACCAGCAAGTTTCGGCAAGACCAAAGAGCGTCTTTGACCGAGTTGATGGACCTCCAGCAGCAGGTGATGTCTGTCTCGGTGTGTGTCCCTGGGAACAGCCCGTAGAGCACAGAGTCCTGTGTTACGGAACTGCTCGGGAAGAACCTCGACAGCAACCACTGCATCTCTTTTCAAACCTGCCTTGCGAAGGCGCAATCCTGAAGGAGATGGGTGACAGTCTCGTCCGCCCCGCAGCTGACTCGGGGGCACCGTGCCGTGCTGCTGAGATGTCGGCTGTGCATGAACGCTCTGACGGGTAAGGCCCTCCTCACTGCCAACCAAGCTGCATCTTGGTGCTTGTGTGATAGCTCTGGCGATGAGACGTTCTGCCAAACGAGTTCGACAGTCCGCTCAGGGAACCAGCCTGGAGAAAGTTGTGAGGTCAAGACTGGGCAGGGAGAACATTGTGGAAGTTTGGGTTGAGGTAAGGAGGGAAGAGGTAGATACAGCTAATAAGATGATCTCAGTCCATGAATTCCTCACACTTGTTGGAGGGGAGGGTGGTGGTGAAAAGGCTGAGGGGTTTTAGAAGATAGTTGGTAATGGAGAAGAGAAGTCGGAGTTTAACTTTGCATTCCAGGATGATTCTGGGGTAGTGACCAGTTTGGGCACAGGAGAGCAGGACCAATAATGCTTTATGTGGCCAGAGCAGGCGATAAATGGCTAAACCAGTTGTGCACAAAAAACAGTCAAGTCTGCATCTCTTGGATTTAAGGGAGCGAAGATGAGGGTGGGATTAGATATTTTGTGAATTAGAATGGAGGGCCAATGGCTAGACAGTTGGGAATTTGATAGTGCATTGTAAATGACGGGGAGAATTTTTTTCAGGGGTGGACACAGAAGGAAGTGGGGGGTGGGAAGGGGGATGTGAGTGGAGAGCGATATAAGGGAGTAATCAGAGATGGTCTCCAACAGCAGTGGCTCACTGATGACCAACAGGGTTGGGGACAGTACTGAGACAGGGGTAGGCTGGTGTTGGTAGTGTCCCTGCGTGCGACTACAAATCCTTACCTGCTCCTCTTTACTGTCAATGACTATGAGGTGAGACCGGGTGGAGAAGTAATGCATGTTAGCTGCATTCCAGTCCTTCACAGAGGCCTCCGAAATACTTCCAGCCGATGGCACAATGTGTACATTGAGAATCTGTAAACACACGACAAATAGTTACTCTGTGAAACATCAATTCCACGGCTTGTTCATTTCATTCCCCGTTATTACACGGGAGAAAGCAGTGTGCTGTGCAGCTCGGTGGTATCGCTGCTGTCCTAAACTCACTCAGGTTTCTCAATAGAAAACGATCCCCTCTAACCCCACACAAAGGGTGATGACGTCATCGTGCCACTGACATTGCTCGAACCCAACTTCCGCCCCTAAGTTACTGTCACTGCCGCGTATCCACCCCTCAGGTGTTGCCACTGCTTCCATTTTGATCGACTTCCGGATCCATGGACATGATAAAGAAATTTGCAGATGATACAAGAATTGACCATGTGGTTGACATTGAGGAGGAAAGCTTTAGACTGCAGGAAGATATCGATGAACTGGTCATTTGGGCAGAAAAGTGGTAAATGGAATTCAACCCAGAAAAGTGAGGCAATGCATTTGGGGAGCGTTAACAAGGCAAGGGAATACACAATACATGGGGGGATACTGAGTGGTGTGGAGGAAGAGAGGGACCTTGGAGTATATGTCCACAGATCCTTAAATGTAGCCGGACAGGTCGATAAGGTAGTTATAAAGGCATTTGGAATGCTTTGCTTTATTAGCTGAGACACAGAATACAAGAGCAGGGAAGTTATGCTAGAACTGTTTACAACACTAGTTAGGCCACAGCTTGAGTACTACATGCAGTTCTGGTCACCACATTACAGGAAGGATGGAATTGCACTAGAAAGTGTGCAGAGGAGATTTACGAGGATGTTGCCAGGACTGGAAAACTTTAGCTATGAGGAAAGATTGGATCGGCTGGAGTTTTTTTCCTTGGAACAGATATGGTTGAGGGGAGATTTAATTGAGGTGTATAAAATTATGAGGGGCCTCGATAGAGTGGATAGGAAGGACCTATTTCCCTTGGCGGAGGGGGTCAATAACCAGGGGACATAGATTTAAAGTAGTTGGACTCGCGGGGAGATGAGGGAACATTTCCTCACCCAGAAGACAGTGGGGGTCTGGAACTCACTGCCTGAAAGGGTGATAGAGACAGAAACCCTTATCACATTTAATAAGTACTTGGGTGTGCACTTGAAGAGTTGTCACCTACAGGGCTACGGACCTAGTGCTGGAAGGTGGGATTAGGCTGGGTAGCTCTTTTTCAATCGGCGCATACACGATGGGCCGAATGGCCTCCTGTGTCGTAATTTTTCTATGATTCGAGGAAATTGCACAACTCGAGCTGATGTGTCAGGACATTTTACAGTTAAAGTCACAGTCGCTTGTCGGAACATACATTTTAACCAAGTGGAGAAAAGTATCTTCTACTTTTGGTACGTTGTCAGAAAGAAAGACTTGCATTTATAGAGCGACTTTTTTGATCACCCGGGATGGCGGGACTGACATATCAAGAAAGACTGGATCAACTGGGCTTGTATTCACTGGAGTTCAGAAGAATGAGAGGGATCTCATCGAAACGTTTAAAATTCTGACGGGTTTCGACAGGTTCGATGCAAGAAGAATGTTCCCAATGTTGGGGAAGTCCAGAACCAGGGGTCACAGTCTAAGGATAAAGGGTAAGCCATTTAGGACCGAGATGAGGAGAAACTTCTTCACCCAGAGAGTGGTGAACCTGTGGAATTCTCTACCACAAGAAGTTGTTGAGGCCAATTCACTAAATATATTCAAAAAGGATTTAGATGTCGTCCTTGCTACTAGGGGGATCAAGGGGTATGGCGAGAAAGCAGGAATGGGGTACTGAAGTTGCATGTTCAGCCATGAATTCATTGAATGGTGGTGCAGGCTCGAAGGGCCGAATGGCCTACTCCTGCACCTATTTTCTATGTTTCTATGTCTCAATGCGCTTTACAGCCAATAAAGTACTTTTGGAGTGAAGTCACTGTTGTAATGTGGGAAACACGACAGCCAATTTGCACACAGCAAACTCCCATAAACAGCAATGTGATAATGACCAGATAATCTGTTTTTGTCATGTTGATTGAGGAATAAATATTGACCAGGACACTGTGGGGCTGCCATGCAGACTTTGCAATTCATAAAAAAGTACACAAAGTAAGTGAGAGAAATTGCTGGGTTCCAGTTTTTAATATGAATGGTTACATGCTGGGCCAGAGCATGCGGCCAACTCTTTTCACTCTTTCAGTGATGAGTATTTTTCCTTCAAGTATTATCCAAATTAACTTTTCCACATTACTATTCAATGCGCTTCCACCACCTTTTCACACAGCTCACAACAATTTGCTGCATAATGTTGTTTTACTTTCAGTCGCTTCAGGTCGGGGGGCGGACATCCTCCTGTTGCCTCTCGTTCTTTGGCAAATTTTCTTCAATCTCTGTCCCCTGGTTAATGACCTTCTGACACTGGAAAAAGTTTATCCTTATTTACTGATCAATGTGTCGTTTATATAGCGCCTTTAACGTAGTAAAACATTCCAAGGCACTTCACAGGAGTGTTATCAAACAAAACTTGACACCGAGCCACATAAGGAGGTGTGAGGACAGGTGACCTAAAGTTTGGTCAAAGAGCGTCTTAAAGGAGCGTCTTAAAGGAGCAGATGTTTTGGGGGGAATTCCAGTGTTTCGGGCCAAGGCAGCTGTTAGCGGCTCTGCAAAAAATTGGAGCCCCACTTCAACAAAAGAAGGTGGAGTGAGATGGGTTATGGGAAAGTGGTGAAATGGTTCCACCGCAGGGGGTGAATGTCACAGGTCTTAGTCCTGGGAAATGCCTTGGGACGTTTCACTGCGTTAAAGGCGCTATATTAATACAAGTTTTTGTTGTTGCTGTTGTTGTGACGAAGACTCCCGGCCACAAGCTCACACCTCCCTATTGATCTTCCCCTGTGCAAAACTGGAACATTGCTTTTTCAAACACGTCAGATTCTGAATTATTTTTCATGTGAAGATTTGACAAACATTTACTTCACAGGCAATAAATATACATCGCGATTATATTTGCGGAAAACTTTCCCTGGCCCGAAGGCATGTTACTGAGGGAGCTTTGATTTCCTTTTAAGGGCAATATGCAAATAAGGACGGCATCTTCTGTGTTACTGCAGTGTTTGCACAAGGGATATATCATTAGACATTGCAATATTTTAGCAGAATGGACATGTCAAAGCAGCAGCACTTTGTGAAAAGGGACATTGTGATTTTTTATACATGAGTCGTTGAGACGTTAAAAGGCAGCGGATGATGTCTGGAGGCAGTTGTGTGCGAAAATTAAGCATACTTACCTGGCAGGGGAGTAACCATGATCAAGAAGTTGATTGTTGCAGGATAGTTTTTTGGTCATTCATATGCAAATTGACTGATTGCAGAAACTTGTTTTTGCTGGCTTTGGTATTGGGCTTGAGGCAGGTGCCAGGGGAGAAGAGACAAAATCTGCATGTCGACTGATGATTCGGTGGGCCTTTGGGCCTGTCAAGGGGTGGGCCCAGAGGCCTGCCCAAGCCCCGGACTGGGGCAACGAGAGATTGAGGGCTTTGGCCAAAACTCACAGCGAAAGGAGGAATCTGCAACCAGGATGGTGGCCAACCAAGCAGTGAACCAGGGAGTCCAAAACACCATCCGAGTGACGGTGAAGAAAGTGGAAGGACAGACAATGATCAACCGGGACATTTTCGTGAAGAGAATCCTGCTGGGAACATGTGGCATGAAAGATGCCGACTTCTCCTTGCAGGACCTCCAGGAGAGAGGTTACTTTGATGTGACCTTCAAAACCGTCGCCCTCTGCCTGAAGTTCCTGAAGGGTTTGAAGGAGGCGAGTGAACCGCTGCGCTCAGTGCTAACTTGGGAGCCACTGTTCACTCTTCCGTCGCAGAGAAGATGCACAATCACAGTGCACATGTACGACCCCCACATCCCCCTCACTGATGTGCTGACTTTCCTCAACAGGTATGTCGATGGGACAGGAAACAGCAGCGACCTGAAAGACGTGTATGGAATATGGACCGGCAAGCGCCAGATCCAGGTCACCATGAGGGTGGATGCCAGCGGAACCATCCTGCACCCGCCCTCCAGCTTTTCCATCGGAGGAAGTCGGGGCTACATGGTGTACGCTGGCCAACCCAACGTGTGCCCCCAGCGCACCGAGTCCAGAAACGAGCAGACATCAGACGATGAAGCGGAATGGCAGACAGTGAGGAAAAAGGCCCGCGGGCGCAAGGGGAAGAGGCGACCACCAAGCTTGGCAGAAACCAGCGACGGCAGCTTGTCTGATGAGGAAAAGTGCCACCCACCGCCTAAAGAAGAGGCAATGCGCCACCCCACGGCCACAGGCAACCAGGAGCAATGAAGCGACCAACACAGCCCTGCCCCAGGATAACGGGAGCAGCGAAGTGCCCAGCACACCCGACCTCCGGAATACCGGGATCGACGCACACCAGCTTGACACCGCCGCAAATGAGGAAAAGAGGGAACCACCAACACCAGGCGAGGACTGTGCAGAGAACATTGCGGACGAAATCACAGAACTGCAGCAGTCCCCTGGTCAAAGCACCGCCACAGTAGAGGAGGACGACCACGCCACCCCAGGTGTAGTAAATGTTGATGTTGATAGTAATAACTTACGCATGCTCGAAATGGCCATTGAGAAGTTGAATGATTCACCTGAAATGGAAAACGATGCATCTGAACTGTAATGTTTGTAACTGTAAAAAATAGCTTTAAAATGGATTTTAAAATTGCTCGTATTAACGTGCGTAGCGTAAAATCGACTACGCGATGTGTTTCCACCTTGGGGTACCTCGCCAAGGTCAAAGCGGACCTGCTGTTCTTGCAGGAGTGCGGTCTGCCGCACTTCAGCAGTTACCGGCAGTGGTCACGATGGTAGGCCCATGGACCATCCATATGGTCAGGGGGCAATGACAGCCGGTCTTCCGGCCTGGGCATTCTGCTGCGGGGAGGCCACTTCACCATCACCGAAATTAAGGAGGTGGTGGGCGGCCGCCTCCTCGTAGCAGACGTAATGTACAAAAATTCCCCTCTAAGGCTAATTAATGTTTACGCTCCAGCTATGAAGAACGAGAGGCTGGCCCTCTTCCAGCAGCTCCCACTGCTGCTGGCAATTTCCAGGCCGCTCATTCTGGGCGGTGACTTCAACTGCATCATCGATGCGGCTGGACGATCCAGCAGAGCCGACAGCAAACTGGACGTCACGTCCAAACTCCTGATGGATGCGGTAAAAGATGCCAAGCTGTGCGACGTCTTCAGCAACCCTGCAGACGGAGCACCGCTCAGATACACCTGGTCGAGACCAGACGGGTCCGTCCGTTCCAGAATAGACTTCCTGTTTGTGTCCCACACGCTCAAGGTCAGATCCACCGACGTCACGCCGGTGTTCTTCTCTGACCACTGCCTCCTACTGGCCGAATGTCGCCCACAGGAAAACCAGAAAGTTGGCAGAGGGATATGGAAGCTGAACGTGAAACTGTTGACTCCGGAAAACGTTGAGGAACTCAAGAGGGATTACAAAGGTTGGAGAACCGTAAAACCCCTCTGCGATTCCCCGATGCACTGGTGGGAAACAATCAAGACGAACATCAAGAGGTTCTTCATCCTCAAAGGTGTTCAGGAGGCGAGAGGGAGACAGAGGGAATTGTCCCAACTCCAGACGAATATGCAAAACCTGCTCCTGCTGCAGTCAATGGGGGTCGACGTCGCGGAGGAACTCGAAGAGGTGAAGGGCCAGCAAGCCTCACTCTTTGCCTCGGAGTCCTCCAAGATCATCTTCCGCTCCAGAGTCCGCTCCGTCGAGCAGGATGAGACGTGCTCGCGCTTCTTCTTCCAAAAGGTACACAGGGGGAGCTCTGTGATCACCAGCCTAAAGGAAGAAGACGGTTCTGTGACGTCTTCGCAGCCTGACATGCTGAGGATCAGTAAATCCTTCTATGCCAGGCTGTACGACGTCAAGCCCACAGACCGCGCGGCCTCCCAGTCTTTCCTGTCGTCTATTTCGGAGGTCTTAGACGACGGCAAGCGAGAGAGTCTGGACCACCCGCTAACTCTGGACGAGCTGACAAAGGCCGTCCGGTCCTTCGAGACGAATAAAACTCCCGGAAGCGACGGCTTACCGGTCGAGTTGTATTCGCTCTGTGGGACTGGATGGGCCCAGACCTGCTGGAAGTGTACGGGGGTATGCTTCTGGCCGGCAGCATGTCAGAATCGATGAGGAAAGGCATCATCACCCTCATCTACAAGCAGAAGGGGGAGAGGGAGGAAATCAAAAACTGGCGGCCCATTTCGCTGCTCAATGTGGACTACAAGATCCTGTCAAAGGTCATCGCCAACAGGGTCAAGCCTGCTCTTGAGTTGGTGATTCACCCGGACCAGACCTGCGCTGTCCCCGGCAGGAAGATCTCTGATAGCCTGGCGCTACTCAGGGATACGATCGCCTACGTGTGGGACAGGAGGGTGGACACCTGCTTAATCAGCTTAGACCAGGAGAAAGCCTTTGACAGGATATCGCACACGTACCTGATGGATATGCTCTCCAAAATGGGGTTTGGGGAGGGTATCCGCAATTGGGTCAAACTGCTCTACACAGATATCAGTCGTGCAGTTCTAATCAACGGGTGGGAAACTCAAAGCTTTCCGATCAGATCTGGAGTCAGGCAAGGCTGTCCTCTCTCGTCTGTCTTGTTTGTGTGTTGTATCGAGCCCTTTGCTGAGTCCATCAGGAAGGATGCGGGCATTAGAGGGGTGACGATCCCAGGCAGCGGAGGTGCTCAGGTCAAGACCTCCCTGTACATGGACGACGTCGCCATCTTTTGCTCAGATCCGCAGTCGGTCCGCAGGCTCGCAATCTGCGACCAGTTTGAACTGGCCTCGTGAGCAAAGGTCAATCGCACCAAGAGCGAGGCCATGCTCTTTGGTCACTGGACTGACCGAGCCTCCATTCCCTTCACCGTCAAGCGAGATTTCCTGAAGATGCTGGGAATATGGTTCGGAGCGGACGGGGCGTGCGCCAAAAACTGGGACGAGCGTATTGCCAAGGTCAAACAGAAACTGGCATTTTGGGAGCAGCGCTCCCTTTCCATCACAGGCAAGAACCTGGTCATCAGAAGTGAGGTGCTCTCGGGGTTGCTGCACGTGGCACAGGTCTGGCCCATCTCACGCTCCTGCACCGCGGCAGTCACCCGAGCCGTCTTCCACTTTGTCTGGAGGTCCACAATGGACCGTGTCCGCAGAGACACGATGTACAAATCTCTGGACAGTGGAGGAAAGGACGTTCCGAACGTGGCCCTCATCCTGATGGCCACCTTTGTGTGCGGCTGCATCAAGCTATGCACAGCCCCCCAGTACGCAAACACCAAGTGTCACTACGTGCTGAGGTTCTACCTGTCCCCATTGTTGAGAAGGATGGGTCTGGCCACGCTGCCGCGAAACACCCCCACCAGTTGGACCATGCCTGTCCTTTGTGGAAAAGGTTTTCAAAAGAAACCCCTTTGACCACAAGGCCATCAAACAGTGGTCAGCAGGTAAGGTCCTGGACGCCCTACGAAAGAAGGAGAGGGTGGACCCTGTCGGGTGGTTCCCTGAACGGACTGTCGACCTCGTTTGGCAGAACGTCTCATCGCCAGAGCTTTCACACAAGCACCAAGACGTAGCTTGGTTGGCGGTGAGGAGGGCCCTACCCGTCAGAGTGTTCATGCACAGCCGACGCCTCAACAGCACGGCACGGTGCCCCCGGGCCGGCTGCGGGGCGGACGAGACTGTCACCCATCTCCTTCAGGATTGCGCCTTTGCGACGCAGGTCTGGAAAGAGATGCAGTGGTTGCTGTCGAGGTTCATCCCGAGCAGCTCCGTAACACAGGACTCTGTGCTCTACAGGCTGTTCCCAGGGACACACACCGAGACTGACATCACCTGCTGCTGGAGGGCCATCAACTCGGTCAAAGACGCTCTTTGGTCTTGCCGAAACTTGCTGGTTTTCCAGAACAAGGAGATGTCCACGTCTGCGTGTTGCAGACTGCTGCAATCCAAGATCCAGGACTACGTGCTGAGGGACGCACTGAAAATTGGTGCAGTCGCCGCAAAGGCACGGTGGGGAAGGGCCACAGTTTAAAGCCCTTCTGCCACAGAAAACTCGGAGGCAGGAATCAGCACAAACCCCCCTCGGGCTGTATTTGTAATTTACTCTTTGTGTACATAGAGCACCAAATCTGTAAACACCAATGTCGTGCCATGTACAATGCAAGGTGTGTTACGAAATGCATGTTTGAAAAGAAAAATGTAAATGTACCGTCACCCATTCCGGGCACTGGATTGTGACACATGAAACGTAATTTGTGTGAATGTACCACAATGTATACCGTTTATTGTACCGAATCGCACTTGAACTGAAAAACAAGAAATGTAACGAACGGAACTGCCGTCAGCACCCAGATGTATTGTATGGGATTGCTGACCGCAGCTAAATGTACTGAAATGCCATTGAATGTACTCGAGGGGCCGTATGGCCTACTCCTGTTCCTATTTCTTATGCACGCTGTTACAAATACAAGTCAGTAGGGGGCACTGTAAGACCACAAATCTGACAGATTTTCACACGTGAATTTGCCGTCATTTAATACAAATCTCAAGCACCCGAACTTCATTATTCGTACATAATGGGCCTAAAATTCCCCTCGAGCCAGCTCCGCCATTTAATAAGATCATGGCTGATCTGATCATGGACTCAGCTCGACTTCCCTGCCCGTTCCCCATAATCCTTATTCCCTTATCGGTTAAGAAACTGTATATTTCTGTCTTAAATTTATTTAATGTCCCACCTTCCACAGCTCTCTGAGGCAGCGAATTCCAGAGATTTACAACTCTCAGAGAGAAGAAATTTCTCCTCATCTCTGTTTTAAATGGGCGTCCCCTTATTATAAGACTATGCCCTCTAGTTCTAGTGTCTCCCATCAGTGGAAACATCCTCTTTGCATCTACCTTGTTAAGCCCCCTTATAATCTTATACATTTCAATAAGATCACTTCTCATTCTTCTGAATTCCAATGAGTAGAGTCCAACCTACTCAACCTTTCCTCATACGTCAACCCCCTTATCCCCGGAATCAACCTAGTGAACCTTCTCTGAACTGCCTCCAAAACAAGTATATCCTTTCGTAAATATGGAAACCAAAACTGCACGCAGTATTCCAGGTGTGGCCTCACCAATACCCTGTATAACTGTAGCAAGACTTCCCTGCTTTTATACTCTATCCCCTTTGCAATAAAGGCCAAGATACCATTGGCCTTCCTGATCACTTGCTGTACCTGCATACTATCCTTTTGTGTTTCATGCACAATTACCCCCAGGTCCCGCTGTACTGCAGCACTTTGCAATCTTTCACCATTTAAATAATAACTTGCTCTTTGATTTTTTTCTGCCAAAGTGCATGACCTCACACTTTCCAACATTATACTCCATCTGCAAAATTTTTGCCCACTCACTTAGCCTGCCTATGTCCTTTTGCAGATTTTTTGTGTCCTCCTCACACATTGCATTTCCTCCCATCTTTGTATCATCAACAAACTTCGCTACATTACATTTGGTCCCTTCTTCCAAGTCGTTAATATAGATTGTAAATAGTTGAGGTCCCAGCACTGATCCCTGTGGCACCCCACTCGTTATTGGTTGCCATTCAGAGAATGAACTATTTATCCCGACTCTCTGTTTTCTGTTAGTTAGCCAATCCTCTATCCATGCTAATATATTACTCCCATCCCCGTGAACTTTTATCTTGTGCAGTAACCTTTTATGTGGCACCTTTTCAAATGCCTTCTGGAAGTCCAAATACACCACATCCACTGGTTCCCCTTTATCCACCCTGTTCGTTACATCCTCAAAGAACTCCAGCAAATTTGTCAAACACGACTTCCCCTTCATAAATCCATGCTGACTCTGTCTGACCGAATTTTGCTTTTCCAAATGTCCTGCTACTGCTTCTTTAATAATGGACTCCAACATTTTCCCAACCACAGATGTTAGACTAACTGATCTATAGATTCCTGCTTTTCATCTGCATCTTTTTTTAAATAGGGGCGTTACATTTGCAGTTTTCCAATCTGCTGGGACCACCCCAGAATCCAGGGAATTTTACAAGTGTATTAAAAAATATTAAACTTAAATTTAAGTACACACTTTTACAATAAAAACCCTGTCCATTAAGGTAAGTTTATTTTTTTAACATTATTAAAACACAAAAAAAAAACAAAATATATATGTTTTCAAAACATTTAATTTCAATAAATTTTAAATATGTGAGGTGCTTTATTTGTTTATTATGCTGTGTTTGGGTATTTTAGGGATTTTTCTCATTGATGATAATGGGAGTCCGTTCAAACCGAGTTCACTTTTTATCAATGAGAATACTGCATGGTGATTGGCTGTCCAGGCTCAGGTGACGCCAGCCTGTCCGTACCTGAAAGGCATCTCCCCGTGTGCTGCGCAGTGAATCTCGGCCTCTGACCGGGATCTTACGGTCCTCCGAGACCAAGAGGTAGTTTCACAGATTTTCTTCGGGTCGGAGGCATTCGGACGAATGAAGCCTCCAACCGCAATCTCCGGCCCATGGTTTCCGCAGGCAGAATGGTCGGGAACCAGAGGACAGAGATTTAAGGTGACTGGTAAAAGAGCCATAGATGAAATGAGTAAACAATTTTACGCAGCGAGCTGTCGTGATCTGGAAGGTGGGAAATATGAGTTATCCACTTTGGTAGAAATAATAAAAAAACAAATTACTAAATTGTACAAAAATTGTAAAGTGCTGCAGTACAGAGAGACCTGGGGGTCCTTGTGCATGAAACACAAAAAGTACAGGTACAGCAAGTGATCAGGAAGGCAAATGGAATGTTGGCCTTTATTGCAAAGGGGATGGAGTATAAAAGCAGGGCAGTCTTGCTACACCTGTGCAGGGTATTGGTGAGGACACACCTGGACTACTGCATGCAGTTTTGATCTCCATATTTAAGGAAGGATATACTTGCATTGGAGACTGTTGAGTGAAGGTTCACTAAGTTGATTCCAGAGATGAGGGGGTTGACTTATGAGGAAAGGTTGAGTAGGTTGGGCCTCATGGCTGATCCGATCATGGACTCAGCTCCACTTTTGCCCGCTCCCCATAACCCCTTATTCTCTTATCGGTTAAGAAACTGTCTATCTCTGTCTTAAATCTACTCAATGACCCAGCCTCTACAGCTCTCTGAGGCGACGAATTCCACAGATTTACAACCCTCTGAGAGAAGAAATTCCTCCTCAATTCAGTTCTAAATGCGATGGGACTGAAGAACAGGCGTAAGGAACAGAGGTCAGATTAAGTAATGGGCCATGTGGTTGAAAAGCTGAACCAAAAGAAATGGTCTCAAAATGCAAATTCATGACATTTCTCAAATGAAGGAAGAGGCAGAAATTGGAGTGCAGTTACACTTGCCCGAGAAAGGAAATGGAAGTCCTATATTATCAATTTCAAAATTCTCATCCTTGTTTTCAAATCCCTCCATGGCCCCGCCTCACCTCCTTCAGACCGACAACCCTCTGACATATCTGCAATCTTAAATTCTGTCCCCTTGTGTATCCACGATTTTAATTGTACCATCAATTACTACAATTATATCGGGCGCTGGTGAGACGGCACCTGGAGTATTGTGTGCAATTTTGGTCTCCTTACCTAAGGAAGGATATACTGGCCATTGAGGGAGTGCAACAAAGCTTCACCAGACTGATTCCTGGGATGGGGGGATTGTCCTATGAGGAGAGATTGAGTAAACTGCACCTATATTCTCTGAGAACCAGGGGTCACAGAGTCGGCCATTTAGGACTGTGATGAGGAGAAATGTTTTCATTCAGAGGGTAGTGAATCTTTGGAATTCTCTACCCAGAGGGCTGTGGAGGCTCAGTCTTTGAGTATATTCAAGACACAGATCAATAGATATTTGGATATTAAGGGAATCAAGGGATGGGATAGTGCAGGAAAGTGCAGTTGAGAACATAAGAACATAAGAAAAAGGAGCAGGAGTAGGCCATATGGCCCCTCGAGCCTGCTCCGCCATTCAATACAATCATGGCTGATCCGATCATAGACTCAAGTCCACTTCCCTCCCCGCTCCCCATAATCCCTTATTCCCTTATTCCCTTATCGGTGAAGAAACTGTCTATTTCTGTCTTAAATTTATTCAATGTCCCAGTTTTCACAGCTCTCTGAGGCAACGAATTGCACAGATTTACAACCCACTGAGAGAAGAAATTCCTCCTCATCTCAGTTTTAAATGGGTGGCCCCTTTTTCTAAGACCATGCCCCCTAGTTCTAGTCTCCCCTATCAGTGGAAACATCCTCTCTGCATCCACCTTGTCAAGCCCCCTCATAATCTTATGCATTTCGATAAGATCACCTCTCCTTCTTCTGAATTCCAATGAGTAGAGGATCAACTTACTCAACCTTTCCTCATAAGTCAACCCCCTCATCTCCGGAATCAACCTCATGAACCTTCTCTGAACTGCCTCCAAAGCAAGTATATCCTTTCGTAAATATGGAAACCAAAACTGCACGCAGTACTCCAGGTGTGGCCTCACCAATACCCTGTATAACTGTAGTAAGACTTCTCTGCTTTTATACTCCATCCCCTTTACAATAAAGGCCAGGATACCATTGGCCTTCCTGATCACTTGCTGTACCTGCATAGCAACCTTTTGTGTTTCATGCACAAGTCCCCCCAGGTCCCGCTGCACAGCAGCACTTTGCAATTTTTCTCCGTTTCAATAATAACTTGCTCTTCGATTTATTCTGTGAGGGAGACGATCAGCCATGATCTTATTGAATGGTGGAGCAGGCTCGAGGGGCTGAATGTCCGATTCCTGCTCCTATTTCTTATGTTATTATGTCTTTGGCAGTCGTACTTTTAGCTACTTGCAACAACAACAACAACTTGTATTTATATAGCGCCTTTAACGTAGTGAAACGTTCCAAGGCGCTTCACAGGAGTATTACGAGACAAAAAATTTGACACTGACTCTAAACTGTGGAACTTGTGTGTTGAGTAACAGAGTGTGTGTGGTGATCACATGTTTATATACAGGATACCTGGGACTCGGGAGTTACAGGCGGGAATCTAACCCAGGGGTCCAGATAGTTTTCTACAGATTTGGTGGGTGATCGTGACGGAAGTTCGGTGAATGTTTGGTGCGGAGGTGCGGTGGGAGATTGTGACGGAGGAGCGGTGAATGAGGGTACGGGGCCCAGAAGAGGTGAGTGTCCAGGGGCAGCAAGGGCCAGCCCACACTGCGATATGTGTGTGCACTCGGTCTGTGCAGCAGAGCTGGTCTCCAGTCCTCCTGGTTAATCCTTGCCACTGGATAAAAGCTGAGCTCTGTCGTGCTCGTGTGGTGGCTGGTGTGCAACGGTCACCACAGGTTAAGACAATCCACGCACAGACATCTTCCATCCCCTCGATTGGCGATCAGGACTGATCCTTCATTGAAACATCTGTGAACTCATGTGGAAGCAAGTCACTCTGGTTCGAGGAACCACCTGTGATGATGATGGGGACGACTGGAGTAGTAATCGTAGCGGCCTGGACTAAAAATCTGGACACCTGAGTTTAAATCCCACCACCGCAATTGGTCAATTTACATCAAATAAATCCTATACATCAGTCCAGACTCACAGCAATGTCTTCTTCTTCTTAGGCAGTCCATCGGAGTCGAGGATGACTTGCTTCCACCCTAATATGAGTTCTCCAGTGACTGATGAGCCCAATGTGGGATCTACAGTCTCTGTCATGGGCGGGGCAGACGGTGGTTGGAGGGAGGGGTGGGTGTGGGGGGGGCTTGGGTTGGCGTACGCTCCTTCTGCTGCCTGCGCTTGATTTCTGCATGCTCTCGGCGATGAGACTCGAGGTGCTCAGCGCCCTTCCAGATGCTCCTCCTCCACTTAGGGCGGTCTTTGGCCAGGGACTCTCAGGTGTCGGTGGGGTTGTTGCATTTTATCAAAGAGGCTTTGAGGGTGTCCTTGAAATGTTTCCTCTGCCCACCTGGGGCTCGCTCGCCGTGTCGGAGCTCCGAGTAGAGCACTTGTTTCATCGAAACATCGAAACATAGAAAATAGGTGCAGGAGTAGGCCATTCGGCCCTTCGAGCCTGCACCACCATTCAATATGATCATGGCTGATCATGCAACTTCAGTACCCCACTGTTGCTTTCTCTCCATACCCCTTGATCCCTTTAGTCGTAAGGGCCATATCTAACTCCCTCTTGAATATATCTAATGAACTGGCCTCAACAACTTTCTGCGGTAGAGAATTCCACAGTTTTAAAATTCTCTGAGTGAAGAAGTTTCTCCTCATCTCGGTCCTAAATGGCTTACCCCTTATCCTTAGACTGTGACCCCTGGTTCTGGACTTCCCCAACATCAGGAACATTCTTTCTGCATCTAACCTGTCCAATCCTGTCAGAATTTTATATGTTTCTATGAGATCCCCTCTCATTCTTCTAAATTCCAGTGAATATAAGCCTAGTCGATCCAGTCTTTCTTCATATGTCAGTCCTGCCATCCTGGGAATCAGTCTGGTGAATCTTCGCTGCACTCCCTCAATAGCAAGAATGTCCTTCCTCAGATTAGGAGACCAAAACTGTACACAATACTCCAGGTGTGGTCTCACCAAGGCCCTGTACAACTGCAGTAAGACCTGCCTGCTCCTATACTCAAATCCTCTCGCTATGAAGGCCAACATACTATTTGCCTTCTTCACTGCCTGCTATACCTGCATGCCAACTTTCAATGACTGATGAACCATGACACCCAGGTCTTGTTGCACCTCCCCTTTTCCTAATCTGTCACCATTCAGATAATATTCTGCCTTCCTGTTTTTGCCACCAAAGTGGACAACCTCACATTTATCCACATTATACTGCATCTGCCATGCATTTGCCCACTCACCTAACCTGTCCAAGTCACCCTGCAGCCTCTTAGCGTCCCCCTCACAGCTCACACTGCCACCCAGCTTAGTGTCATCTGCAAACTTGGAGATATTACATTCAGTTCCTTTGTCTAAATCATTAATGTATATTGTAAATAGCTGGAGTCTTAGCACTGAACCTTGCGGTACCCCACTGGTCACTGCCTGCCATTCTGAAGAGGACCTGTTTATTCCTACTCTTTGTTTCGGGAGTCTCGTGTCGGGGCATGCGGACAATGTGGCCCGTCACATCAAGGTGGCTGCCTCTTAACTGCCCTCCTGAAATGGCCCTGCCTATCTCTGTAACCTCCTAAAATCCTCCAAGATATTTACACCGCTTCAATACTAGTCTCTTGTACCTCTGCCAGCCCCTTCGCTCCTCCCTGGGTGGCCATGTCTTGAGCTGCTCAGACACTAAGCTCTGGAATTCAGGAATAGTGTCAGCCATGGCTCAGTTTGTAACACTCTCGGCTTTGAATCTATGATACATCAATGGTTCAAGTCCCACCCCACAGACTTGAGCACAAAAATCTAGGCCAACACTCTAGTGCAGTGCTGAGGGAGCGCTGCTCTGTCGGAGGTGCCGTCTTTTGGAAGAGACGTTAAACCGAGGCTCCGTTTGCTCTCTCAGGTGAACACAAAAGATCCCATGGCTACTGTTATGTATGTAAACATTATCAACGTGTAAGACTTGCCACCAGGGGGTGCACCTGTGGAAGACCCAAGGGTCATCGGCATACCCTGGGCAAGCAGGTATAAAAGGCAGTCTACCAGGCTGCCTCCTGACTCTGGAGTTACAATAAAGAGACCGAGGTCACAACAGTTTGAGCTTAAGATGTACAGTCTGTTGGAGTTATTCTAAATGTAACATGTACTATTTCGAAGAAGAGCAGGGGAAGTGTGGTAGCATAGTGGTTATGTTACCTAACCCCACCACACAACACTGCCCTCCAGTCATCAGGATCCACGGAGTGGCCCTGGACAACGTGGACCACTTTCCACATCTCGGGAGCCTATTATCAGCAAGGGCAGACATCGACGACGAGGTTCAACTCCGCCTCCAGTGCACCAGCGCAGCCTTCGGCCACCCGAGGGAGAGAGTGTTCGAAGATCAGGCCCTCAAATCTGTCACCAAGCTTATGGTTTACAGGCTGTAGTGATACCCGCCCTTCTGTATGGCTCAGAAACGTGGACCATATACAGTAGACACCTCAAATTGCTGGAGAAATACCAGCAACAATGTCACCGCAAGATCCTGCAAATCCCCTGGGAGGACAGACGCACCAAGGTCAGGGTTATGTATTGATGTGTGTATCGTCCTGGTACCTTAAATGTAATATAAGCACAATGGTACACCACAGAGGGCGCTGTGGTGGGAAACCTGGAAGTACCTGCAACAGGCAGTATAAAAGGCTGACCACCACACCTGAGAGGCACTCTGGAGCTGAACAATAAAGGATGAAGGTCACAGCAGTTAGATTAACACCAGACCGTGTGGAGTCAGTGATTTGTGTGCTACATACACCACATTGGCGACAAGGAAGCGGACGAACTCCACGCAACCATGGCTACTCTGGGCTCGCGAAAGGATTTTACCGTGGGCAATGATTGGGAGGCCTTTACGGAAAGGCTCGAGTACTACTTCACAGCAAACGACCTGACGGAGGACACGGACACAATGAGACAGAAGCGTAAGGCGATATTGCTCCCCAGTTGTGGCGATGAGGTTTACTGTCTCGTCAGGGATTTGCTGGCACCCGGGAGCGCCAAGGACAAGTCATTAGAGGAGCTGACTGAACTCATTCGTGACCAGCTGAAACCGAAGGAGAGCATCCTCACAGCCAGATACAAATTTTACCATCACTGCAGACCCGAGGGCCAGGATATCACCAAATATGCTGCGGACCTCAGGAGACTCGCGGCGCCGTGTGATTTTGGCTCACACCTTGACAAGGTGTTACGGGACATTTCCGTCATGGGGATTGGCCACGAGGGCTTCCTTCACAAGTTGCTAGCCACGGAACCCACAGTCACTCTGACAAAGGCCATTGCCATCAGCCGGGCATATATGACCTCGACTTGCAGCACCAAGTAAATGATCCACACAGTCTCGAACCCGGCAGGCACTGTCCACAGGATAGTGCCCACCATGGACAAAACTGCAGAACGTGGCTCTGCCCGGGGCAGAGAGCACGGACCTCGGGGTCCTGGAACTCAGAGTTTGCTGAGGGGGGCCAATCAAGCAGCACCATGCTGGCACTGTGGAGGAAGCCATGGGGCTCACCGGTGCAGGTTTGCAGAGTATACGTGCAATACCTGCCACATGAAAGGCCAACTTCAGCGTATGTGTAAAAGAAACACGACTCACCGTGTGGCTGAGGAGATGGGGGATGATCTACTGTTTAGCGAGGAGCAGGTAGAAGAAGATGAGGTGTTTGGACTGTATACGTGTACCGACGATTCGCCCCCAGTGATCAGGGAAGTAAAAATCAACAGAGTCCCTGTGAGTATGGAAGTGGACACGGGCTCGGGTCCGTCGTTGATGAGTCGGAGAACTTTTGATAAACTGTGGATGAACCCAGCTGCACGACCCGAGCTGGTCCCGGTCACGGCGAAGCTGTGTACCTACACCAGGGAACTGATACCTGTTCTCGGCAGAGCGATGGTGCAGGTATCCCACGGGGTCGAGACGCACGCTTTACCTCTGTGGGTCGTTGCAGGCGATGGGCCGACGCTCCTCGGCCGGAGGTGGATGGGGACGGTCCGTGGGAGCTGGGAAGACTTCATCACTCCACAGGCTGCTGCTCCCCGGGGTGCTGCCATGCCCCGGGACCCCAGAGAGCAGCGCCGACCGAGCTGGAGCTGCAGCCTCAACCCCCCCACAGGCAAGCCCCAGGCCTGGACCTCACACAGAGACCCTGCAGCCTCAACCCCCCCACAGGCAAGTCCCAGGCCTGGATCTCACACAGAGACCCTGCAGCCCCAACCCCCCCACAGGCAAGTCCCAGGCCCGGACCTCACACCGAGACCCTGCAGCCTCAACCCCCCCACAGGCAAGTCCCAGGCCTGGACCTCACACAGAGACCCTGCAGCCTCAACCCCCCCACAGGCAAACAGCCCTGTAGAGAGGGGCCTAGTTGCGGGGGGGGGGGGGCGGTGAGCCGGCGGGGTGCGAGGGATCCAGGATGGCCGGCGGATCGGAGGGGCCCACGCAGAGGGAGAGTCGGGCGGCGACAGCAGCTGGAGGTCAGCGGCCGCAGGGGAGGCCACTACGGCCGCAGGAGAGGCGGCAAGTCAGGTGGCAGCGGAGGGGAGCGGAGGCTGCGACGGCGGAGGGCATCCGGAGCGGCGGAGAAGAAGATGGCGGCGGCATCGTGTCAGAGCAGCAGAGCATCAAAGATGGTGGTGCCCAAGAAGAAGCCTTGTGGAATCCTCCTGCATCAAAGATGGCGCCTTTAAAAGGAAATGCACCCGGGAGTCTTAAAAGGGCCTTACCAAGAGGTGGTCCCCACAAAGGACTTCTGTAAGGCAGAGTGAGTTCAAAATGAGCTATGTTAATGTGAGATGGCGAATTTATAATAAGAATTAATTTTTAAATGCTGAATGGCCACTGTATTTGTGTAAAATAATGGATGAAGTACAATTAATGATAACGGCAAACAAGGAAATCAAGGATCCGTTACCAGTCAATAACTAGTTAATGTACCAGATAATATGTACCATACTAACGCACTGTCTATGCCTACCTGCCTTTCGTTGGACAAGTGTGATGTTATGTAATGATGTGTGTATCGTCCCAGTACCTTAAATGTAATGTAAGCACTATGCCACACCACAGAGGGCGCTGTGGTGGGAAACCTGGTAGTACCTGCAACAAGGGCTATATAAGGCTGACCACCACACCTGAGAGGCACTCTGGAGCTGAATAATAAAGGACGAAGGTCACAGCAGTTAGATTTACACCAGACCGTGTGCAGTCAGTGATTTGTGTGCTACATACACCACAGTTGGCATGTAGGGAAGGAGACTTTTTGGATTGAAAGTAAAGGACTAGACGTGGAAAAGTGGAACTAACGGGATTTTCGGCAACAAGAATCCAGCCAATTTCCCGGACTAGTCTGAGTAGAAAGAGGAAAGCTGCCTCTTTCCAATAGTTACCACTGACGAGACTTTTCCAAGTGCCCAAAACAGTGTTTATCGTGCATTGCTATTTAGGGAGAGAACAGGGCTAATTTTAACTTCAGGCACATAATGGTCAGACATTTAGATGCCTGGGCTTTATTTACATGCTTCGTTGAGCTGTGGGCACCAATCAGGGACATCGCTGCAGCTTGACGGCTTTGGGAGAGATATTCAGAACCGGTGGGGGGGGTGAGGGGATACAGGGCAGAAAGGCAATCCGGTGGGTGAGGGGGGAGAGGCAATCTCGGGGCAGGGGGCAGCGGGCTGTGGATTTTGTGGGCCCGGGGGAGCACTCCAACTCCTTCTGCCCCGCGCCAAAAGATAAGGAATACTACGTGTGTGGTTTTTTGAGTGGCCTCCAGTGACTGGGACAATGGGCAGAGCATGCTTCGCACACATTCTGTCCATTTGAACCTCAAAATTACAGAGTCCTGTGTACGTCATAGGATTTGTGTATTACAGGTGGCCCCCTGCCTGAAACAGGCGGTCACTCTGGCCGCCCATCTCAGGACCCTACCCAAGATGGAGGCAGCCAGAGCAGCAGCCTAAACAGGGCAGTAAGTGACCTGACGCCATTTTCTGCCGTTACCGTCCCATTTACGCTAAGTGCAGCGAGTTAAAATTGGCCCTGCTGTACCTGATTGCAGCCCGACTGTCTGGGATCAGATTTGAGTGTAGCCATAGCCTTTTCTGTCTACACTGAGGGCTGAAGGGAGCAGGAACTGTTGAAAACCATTACATCCCTCAAACGAGGAGGACGCATATCATGATTTACAAAAATTGTGCACTGCGAGTTTGAGATTCCCAGGGCCTGAGCTGGAGGGTTGTGAGGAACCAGGACATGCACATATACAAACACTGCACTGGCACTTTTCAACATTCTGGAAAATTGGATCTGGGTCACCAGAGTACAGGACAATCGGGACATTCTACCATGTGGGTCTTCGCATTGCTGGGCGCTAAAACTGATCCACCTGCTCCCTCGACCTAATTCCCACCAAATTGCTGACCAACCAATCCAAATTCCTGGCCCCCATGTTAGCTGACATTGTTAACAGTTCTCTCGCCACAGGTACAGTCCCCACCCCCTTCAAATCTGCATCATCACCCCTCTCCTAAAAAAAAACCTTGCAAAATACCGCCCCACCTCCAATCTCCCTTTCCTCTCAAAAGTCTGGAATGTGCTGTCAACTCACAAATCCATGCCATCTTTCCTGGAACTCCATGTTTGTATCCCTCCAATCACATTTCCACCTCTGCCACAGTACCGAAACGGCACTCATCAAAGTCACAAATGACATCCTATGTGACTGTAAACATGGCAAACAATCCCTCCTCATCCTTCTCAACCTGTCTGCAGCCTTTGACACGGTTCACCCCACCATCCTCCTCCAACGCCTCTCCTCCATCGTCCAGCCGGGTGGGACTGCACTCGCCTGGTTCCATTCTTATCTATACAGTCGTAACCAGAGAATCACCTGCAATGGCTTCTCTTCCTGCTCCTGCACCGTTACTTCGAGAGCCCCCAAAGATCTATCCTTGGCCTCCTCCTGTTTCTCATCTATATGCTGCCCCTCGGCGACATCATCCGAAAACACAACGTCAGGTTCCAGCTCTAAGCTGCCGAAACCCAGCTTTATCTCACCAGTACCTCCCTGACCTCCCCACTGTCTCTAAATTGTCAGACTGCTTGTCCGACATCCAGTACTGGATGAGAAGAGATTTCCTCCAAGTAAATATTGTAAAGACCGAAGCCATTGTCTTCTATCCCCGCCACAAACTCCATTCCCTAGACACCGACTCTATCCCTCTCCCTGGTAACTGGCTGATGCTGAACCTGACTGTTTGCAACCTTGGTGTGGTATTTGACCCTGAGATGACCTTCCGACCACATATCCACACCATCACTAAGACCGCCTACTTCCACCTCGGTAACATTGCCTCAGCTCATCTGCTGCTGGAACCATCAAACAGGCCTTTGTTACCTCTCGACCCTCCATAAACTTTAGCTTATCCAAAACTCTGCTGCCCATATCGTAACTCACAACAAGTCCCATTCACCCATTACCTCTGGGCTCTGTGATCTACATTGGCTCCCGGTTAAGCACGCCTCGATTTTAAAATTCTCATCCTGATTTGCCTTCAACTGCCGAGGCGCTTAGCTCTGGAAATCCCTCCCTAAACTTCTCCGCCTCCCGAGCTCCCTTTCCTCCTCTAAGAGGCTCCATAATATCTACCTCTTTGACCAAGCTTTTGGTCAGCTGCCCTGCTGGCCCAGAAATTCCGGCCTCCCCGGAAGTACGGAGTGTCTACAGACCCAGGAATGTATCGCAAAGCCCGGTTTTCAGCGCTCATTGTGCATGCGCTGAAAACTGGCTTTTCCGATCTGTCAAGCTCCAGCTGAACAGATCATCGGCATATCAGGAGGGAGGACATTTGCAAAGGCAAGATTCTGGTATTTACCCACATCTTGCCCAGCAAATGTCCTCAAAACTCTTGCACCTGATAAAAGCAGGCGCATCGCCGACTGTTACAGGCGTAAGTGTCTTAAAACACACTTAAAACATAAATAATAACATTAAAAATACACATTTTATTTTTAAAAACCCTGCCCACGACATTAAATTTAGTTTAAACCATAATTTAAAAAAAATTTTAAAACTCGGGAAGAAATTTTTTTCTCCAAGATATTTATTAACTTTAATTTCAATTAATTTTAGTGATGTGAGGTGTGTTTTTTATTTTTAATTTGGTGTTATTGTGTTTGTTTTTTTCTCAATTAATAGCAATGAGAACTGGTAGATCCAGAGTTCCCATTGCTATTAATTGGGAATATTGTACCTGATTGGTTGAGCAGACACATGTGACTGCACCTTCTGCGTGGGAACCTCGAGGACGGGAGCGCGCTTCGCAGCACGGGAAGAGAAGGCCTCCCCACCGGAATCCGGGGCGCCTCCGGGACCACCAGGTAATTTCGTAAAAATTCTCCGGTCGGAGGCAATTGCCGGCGGGAAGTCTCCGACCGGAATTTCAGGGGAATAGCTCCTTATGTGGCTCAGCGTCAAAGTTTCTCACATCTCCTCTTGCTGCACTTTCAGTGTTTCTCAGAAAAAGCTCAACTGTAGATTATGTCTGATGGACACCAAGATATTTTAGCACTTCTGCTTTTAGATGATGGTTTAAATGGCAATGCCCTGAACTGGTGACCTTTAGGGGTCCGCCAGGTATTCCTGCCCTAAACGTGCTCTCAGACCGGGCGCTTTAAAACAGATCTCTTTGGGTTTGTAGATATTCACTGTCGGTAGGAGCCCATGAGTGAAAGTGGCCTTCAGCTCCCTGGAATACTATTGGGTACAGTAAGTGCTGGTGTTGGTTAGTTCCCCAGTGCAGTCTAACCAGTTGCAGACACCACAAACTGTTCTGTAGAATCTTAAGCTCCTATTTATGTGGGAAATGGATATCCGATTTGCATACAGGAAGACCTGGACAACATTCAGGCTTGGGCTGATAAGTGACAACACACAAGTGCAATGACCATCTCCAACAAGAGAGAGTCGAATGATCTTCCCTTGACTTTCAATTTCATTCCCATTGACAAGCACCCCAACATTAACATCCTGGAGCTCGTCATTAATCAGAAACTCAACTGGACCAGCCACATGAATGCCGTGGCTACAAGAGCAGGTATTCTGCGATGAGCAGCTCAGCTTCCCCAAAACCACTCCACCCCCTAAATGGCACAAGTCAGGAATGTGATGGGATACTCTCCACTTGCCTGGATGGTGCATCTGCAACAACACTCAAGAAGATGAAACCATCCACCATCTTAAAAATCCACTCCCTCCACCACCAGCAGATCACGGCTGCAGTGTGAACTATCGATAGTTTGCTTTGTAGCAACTTATCAAGGTTTCTTCAACAGCACCCCTCAGAAATTACACAGCAAAGATAACCTGAAACTAGAAGAAAGATGACACATCTCATTGTGTTTGGAAGTAAAGGGGCTGAAATTGCCCTATTGCACGGGGCCAGTTAGTATCGCCGGCACCAACGTTGCGATAATGAGTTGGCGGCACGGTGGCCACATCGACCCGCGTGGAATTGCCCATCTCTTCACCGGTGGCCAGACAGCTTTGCGCTCCGCTCCGGTGTCGCTCGTGACTCTCTGCGTACGCCGATAATGAGATCATCACCATGCGCATTGCCTCGAGACCGTCCCTCCAACTAATGCTTGTCAATACCAACGACAGCTATTGCTGTCAGTTTGAAGTCATCAGGCTGCAGCTGCCGAGATTTAAAGGCACGCAGGTCGAGATATTTTTGTTGAACAAATTTTTCCACACTTTGAAATGATTTTATGTTTTGGTTCTGCCTCGGCAACCATTGATTGCTGAGCCTGAGTTTCCCTTGGCTTTCTCTGCAAATCATGGGCTCGGTGTTTGCAGTGGACCACCTGCATCCTCACCATCGGAGGATGGTTCGGGGAAGATAACGGCACTGTGATTTAGCCAAGCAGAAGCATTGGGAGAGGGAAAGAGAAAGGCTGCCACTGGGAGAGGCCCATGGAGAGAATCATGGAGAGGCCCATGCTCCAAGGATCAGAGAGAGGGACAAGGAGAGGGACAGACAGAGGCAGATTAAAAGGAACATGGAGAGGCAAACGGAGCAAGAGCAGCAGGAGGCTGCAGAGGGACAGCAAATGCAGGACAACATCAGGAGGTCCATGAGGGTGTGGGCAGAGGAAGATGATTTTGCAGATGTACCAACAGAAGGCCGTACGCACCCAGGGTCTTTCGCCAAACATTTTCCTACTTCCACTTCTCTGAGCAGCAGTGTGTCCGAAGGCTGCGATTTACAAAAGACATGGTGACGGAGCTGTGCCATCTGATGTAGCCAGACCTTGAGCCTCAAACAAGGGTGAGAATGGTTCTTTCAGTAGCAGTGAAGGTCGCCATCGCCCTCAATTTTTATGCCAATAGATCTTTCCAGGGAGCCACAGCAGACATCTCCAACATCTCCCAGTTTGCCACCCATTGCTCCATTTGTCATGTCACAGATGCTCTGTGCAGAAGGCGGATGGAATACATCTCATTCCCCATGACAAGACAGAAGCAGCTGGAGAGGTCAACAGGCTTTGTCATGATGGCATGCTTTCCCATGGTGCAGGGTGCCATAGACTGCACACACGTCACATTGCGGGCTCCACACCGAAATCATCAGATATTTCAAAACCGAAAAGGATACCACTCACTCAATGCCCAGTTGGTGTGCGACCAAGACACAAAATAATGGCCGATAATGCCCGCTATCCTGGCAGCAGCCACGATGCCTTCATCCTGCGCCAGACCGGTGTGCCAGCTCTGTTCCAGTCACTCAATGCCGCTCCTGGCTGACTCCTCGGAGACAAGGGCTATCCGCTGTGCCACCTGTCTCATGACTCCCCTCTGCAAACCCATCAGTCTTGCCCAGCACGCTTACAATGACAGTCATGCCGCCACCAGGAGCATCATTGAACAGGCCATTGGAGTGCAGAAGCAATGGTTCTGCTGTCTTGACCGCTCAGGAGGAGTCTTGCAGTACTCACCTGACTGGGTGTCCCTCTTCCATAAACATGTCAATGAGCCCTTCCTTCCATACCACATGCCCAACAATGAAATGACAGACAAGACCAAACAGTAAAGATGACAATGAACATTTATGTGTAAAAAGTGCAACATCAACATGACATATATCATTCACCCATGTGCATCTCCTTATATCCCCTTTTATGTCAACCTACTCTACTACCATGCCGCAGTGTCTCCCCTGTGGCTGCAGCATGGCTGGTGAAAGGCTGCTGTGTTTCTGGGCCAGAGACTACAGATGGCCTTCTCGGACACCCTCAACCAGCTCTGGGCCTGGAAGGCCCGGGTGCAGACTGAAACACCTCAGGCTGGGCGGTGACAGTCTGGGCTGGCTGGGTAACAGCCGTGGATAGTTGCAATGACGGAGTGGCAGTGGTGGGATCAGAAATGTTGTCGTCCTGAGAGAGGATAGCAGGTTCCTTCTCCACTGAGCCAGTGCCACTCCCCCGGGGCAGCACCTCAGCCTCCTCTCCAATCTGATGGAGCACAGATTGCTGGGCTGCTGTAGCACCGTGTGATCCTCGGTGGACCCTGATGGACCCAGCGCCGATGGCAGCAGTCAGGGCTTGTGTGGCATCATGCTGAGACTGCATGAGAGCAGTCTGAGCATCCATGCCAGCAACCATGGATGATTGCAGCAGCAGGTTGCTTCAGCCTATGCCCCAATAAAAGCTGCCACATTGCCCACGAGACGCCTCATGAGGTCTGGCTCCGCACAGTCTGTCTGGGAGTCCACCATCATCTGCACACTGGCAATGATGAGCTCCATGGTATGCGCAGAGCTGTCTACAATGTGGGAGGCATACCCCTCCACGTTCCTTACCACTTGCGACAGGATCTCGAGCACCCTTGCCATTGCCCGTATCATGTCGGAGTGCAAGACCATCACCCTTTGTTCAAACGCCTCCCCAAACGTCCTCATCTGAGTCCTGTGGAGCAGAACTCGTGCACGCACTCGTCCTCCGGGGAGCTGGCTCCCGATCTTGCCTTCCCCCTTGACCCTGCTGTGGCCCGCTAGGCCCCGGTGCAGCACACTGTGCAGACCCCTCTCCTAAGCTCAACTGCAACGACCGCGTTCTCCCAGTATCTGAGCTGGTGCGTGCGAGTGCGAGAAGCAGTGACGTGGTACATGCATCGTCCTCCTCCTCCTCCCTCTCCTCCTCCTCCCCCATTTCTTCTCCCTGCAGACTGGGTTGAGGGGGTTCAGGAACAGGTTGGGCTGTGCCCAGGGCATTGTCTGAAAGCACAAATGGTACAAGAATGAGGTTAAGGTGAGGGAAGGGGGATAGGCATGCAGGAAGAAAGGTGGTTGGAATGTGCAGCAGCTAAATGATAAGGGCTCCTGCTTAAAGTGGAAGGTGGGATGAGAGGAAGGGTTTCACTTACCAATGTTGGCCCCAGCAGGCTCGGCGGTCCCCACTGCCATGGGGATGGCCTGCTGCCGGCCCATCAGGTGAAGTACTCGCTCCTTCAGATCTGTGAGCTGGGGCAGTTCAGGCTCCCCCTGTCCTGTTTGCTGCTGCTGCAGCTTGTTTTGTGCCATCTTGGTCTGCAAAAGAAAGGAAGCTTGGTGGTGCACTTATTTATGTGGAAGGAATGGGCAGCTTAAGCAGCTGTGATTCTAAGCAAAGCATCAAATGAGCCAATAACTGTGAGTAGGCCCACATCCTGAGTTAAATGCTGGTTTGCTGAGTGCACAGAGGCTGCCTTGTAAGAGTTGTGGGAACAGGCAGAGACTCACAGGTTCATGGGTAAGAGTTGGGGGAACATGTAATCACTTTCACCACACGAGTGAGGTTGCAGAACTTTTTGCGACACTGTGTGGGTGTACGGTCAAGGACGGAGGTGCCCGACACCTCGGTGCCACCTCTGCCCAGAGAGCTCTGAGAAGCTGTGGAGTGGTCCTCCCAGCTGGAGGGAGAAGGATGTGTCTCCTGTCTCCCACTGTCCCCACCACTGTCTCCAATTCTGTGTCTGAGAGCTGCTTGGCCCTCGTACTGGCTCTCCCAGCTGCCATGATGGCCCTCAGTAAGCAGCTCCTGAACTCTGAGGAAGAGAATCAGCAGAACAAACCTGCAAGGCATCCCCTTTAAGAAGCCCAGTGACCAGGTGACTGGTTATGAGTGAATCAAACTCACCTGTAATTGGCTGCTCATTTCCACCATCGCCCGGCAGCGCTCCTCCAGACTCAGGCAGAGTTTGAGTAAATTTAAACAATCTTTCCTGGATTGAAAAAAAACTATTTAGTTCTCAAATCCCTCAGACAGAAAATAGGACACCATCCTGTAACTTCTGCTTATTCTCTCTACACTGAGCTTGAAGTTTACTATTGTCCTTGGTCAGGTGGTCTTTTTCATGGCCTGGCCTCTGCAGCACGAGGAATGGACCCCAAACCTTAGCGGACTTTACCAGCTATAATGACTTACGATTTATCTGTCTGCCAGGGATGGCCCTTTCTGAGACAGGTATGGGACGCTTAAAAAAAGTCACTTTAGATTCCTGACTTTGCTCGCCACTGATGGATTCTGTGCAGGTTTCCAGCTCAAGCCTTGTCTTAATAATTACTAGGCCTGACAGTCTAGTGTCAGCAACTTTAATACTGTATTAATATGGAACCTTGGTGTCCCACATTCAGTCTGCCCCCTGACACCCTTTAGTGAACAATCCATGTCACCGGTCCGACCCATGACCTCACGCTTGGTCACAGCACAAAACTACAGCTGGAACTGGTCCCCTTTCCTGTCTGTGCTTCAGAAGGACACATTCCTTGTTACCGAGCAGCCTTCCGTTACTTGCCTTCAGTCATTTTTTTATTTATTATAATTTCACAAACATAGTTATAAGCATTCACATTATAATTAATCTATTCTATTAGTCACTCTTGCTGAAGCTAATATTGTGCTCAATAACACAAAGATCCTGTTATTTCCTTATCTTGTTAAAGGTTTCTTGTTAGCTGACCACAACGGCTGTTTTAACAGTGAATGCCTTGATGAACTATCTGCAGTGAAGCTCCTGGTTGTCTAACTCAGGCTTACTTCTCTATCCCATAATGTAGATTAGCCATTTTATGTCAATGTATTTAGCCACTTTATGTTGATATATGTCTGAAACCTACAATACATACACAGTGGAATGGGAGAACACACTCAATGAATGGGAGTACACACTCAATGGAAAGATGCTCAAAGTTGTGGATGTATTATAAAATTATAATAATGAATCGTCAGCATGGATTTCAAAAGAGAAAGTCTTGCTTGACCAACCTCATTGAATTTTTTGAAGAGGTAACAGAGAGAGTAGACAATGGTAATGCAGTAGATGTAATTTATCTAAATTTTCAAAAGGCCTTCGATAAGGTCATCATCATCATCATCGGCAGTCCCTCGGAATCGAGGAAGACTTGCTTCCACTCCTGAAGTGAGTTATTTGGTGGCTGAACAGTCCAATACGAGAACCACAGTCTCTGTCACAGGTGGGGCAGATAGTCGTTGAGGGAAGGGGTGCGTGGGACTGGTTTGTTGCACGCTCTTTCCGCTGCCTGCGCTTGATTTCTGCATGCTCTCGGCGTTGATAATAGACTGATGAACAAGGTCAGAGAATGCGGAGTCAGAGGACAAGTAGCAGAATGGATAGCTAGCTGGCTGCAAGACAGAAAGCAGAGAGTAGGGGTAAAGGGTTGCTACTCACAGTGGCAGAAGGTGGGTAGTGGTGTTCCACAAGGATCAGTGTTGGGACCACAGTTGTTCACAATTTATATTCACGATTTAGACTTTGGAATCAAAAACACAATTTCTACAGTTGCGGATGACACCAAATTGGCTGGGATAGTCAATACTGAGGAGGACTGCAACAAATTAAAGGAGGACATGAATAAACTTGCAGAATGGGCATATAATTGGCAAATTAAGTTCAACACAGATAAATGTGAGGTGTTACATTTTGGTAGGAAGAATAGGGAGGTCACATCACTTGAAGGGTTAGAGTCTGGGTGGGGTAGAGGAACAAAGGAATCTTGGAGTACAAATACACAAATCACTAAAAGTAGCAACACAGATTAGCAAGGCCATAAAAAAAATAGCACTCGGGTTTATTTCTAGAGGGATAGAATTGAAAAATAGGGAAGGTATGCGAAACCTTTGTATCGAACCTTTGTTAAACCAAAGAGTACTGCGTACAGTTCTGATCGCCATATTATAAAAGGGATACAGGAGAAATTTCTTCTCTGAGGGTTGTAAATCTGTGGAATTCGCTGCCTCAGAGAGATGTTGAAGCTGGGACATTGAATAAATTTAAGACAGAAATAGACAGTTTCTTAAATGATAAGGGGTTATGGGGAACGGGCGGGGAAGTGGAGCTGAGTCCATGATCAGATCAGGCATGATCTTATTGAATGGCGTAGCAGGCTCAAGGGGCCATTAGGCCTTCTCCTGTTCCTATTTCTTATGTTCTTACAGAGGCACTGTAGAGGGTGCAGAGAAGATTTACAAGGATGATACCAGAAATGCGAAGGTATACATATCTGGAAAGGCTGGATCTTTTCTCTTGAAAAAAGAATGTTGCGGGGAGACCTAATAGATTTAGATGAGGAAAGACGGGAGGAGGCTCTAGTGGAGCATAATCGCGGCATGTCCTGGTTGAGCCGAATGGTCTGTTTCTGTGCTGTTTATCCTATTAATCCTATGAACAGAAAGTCCTGTGGATTCAAATACAGAATTCTGTGGAAATCTGAGTGCAGATAAATGAAGCTTCTAAAAAAAGACCAATAGCATATCGGGCAGCCCATTATAGAAGGGACATTACGCCACAGAGAGCAGAAAGCAAATTCACCAGGGTACCGGTGGTGGAAGTGGTGGCTACGAGACTAACCCATCATCAAATAACAAGTGTGAAAATATCTTGGTGTCCATCAGACAGAATCTATAGTTGTGGCTTTTGAGAGAAACACTAAAAGTGCAACAAAAGAAACTGTTTGAGCAAAGAAATCACATTTCTTTAATTGCCTCTCAAGACAAGAAGTTCTTCCAGCTGATAATATGGAACTAGATGCCACTTATCAAAATGTTGGTGATCTTTATCCTGATCAACGAAGAGGAGACAGAGGAAAACAGAAAGTGGTGAAGCCAGGTACACATCAGTGATCTGATGTTTATGTATAGTTGTATAGTTTATGCAGTTTGAGTTAATTAGCTCGAATTCACTAACACCCTCAGATCAATTAACAACAGTGAAAAGGTCATTTCTCATTGGTTCAGAGAATGTGCTGTCAGGAAATTCGATTTCTTCAGAAAAACTGATGGATTTTACAGCTGAACAGTGAAATATGTGAATTCTGCAAAGATAGTTATCAAAGCTAATACAGCGATGTGCATGAATTAGCATGTATTAATAATGTAGGTACTGGGCCGGAATTTGCTGAAACAGTAACTGTGTGAATGCCGCACGCCACTATTAATGTACAAATCGGCCGACACCCTTGACGAGGAAGAGACAACCTGTGAATTGCAAATTGCCGCAAGTTGCTGGATGATTTGCGCCGCTCCGCCGTTAGCTTCACAAAAACAATATCTCGTCCTGAATCTCCCCGTTAGTTTCCTGACGTTTCTGCATTTGCGCATTAATTGTCCATTCAACTCTGCTCAGAAAAGTAATTAATGGCGGAGGTACCCTTTTAACAATGTGATAATTGTTAATAAGTGCCAGTCTACCTCCCGAGCCCAGCAAGTGAATAGTTGAACAGTGAAGTCTCATTCCTTCAGGTATTGAATTGTTTTTGGAGATTTTACAAATGTTATATTTAAAATGTAAGTTTTTTGCTTACTTTTTCTTCCTGTCTCTTTTCTCTCTCTCTCTTCATCCAATCTTTTGTTGGCATTGAATACACACAGTTCTCAGTCATTCATAGTTCTCAATTCTTAAATCTCCTTGGTTAAGGATTTAGACATTTGGTCCCGTTGTCCATTCAGGTTGTGAAATTGCCTTAATCGGCGGCCATAATCTTCTGGGGCCGGTCCTTTTATTGCCTGGCCCAGAAGACCTGCCACGATGCGGAATTGGACCTACCGCCTGTCAAAGGGAGCAGAGCGCTGTCTCCGGCACGCCACTTCCTTTGGGGGCGATGCCGGAGTGGTAGCACAGCGCTGAGTCCAGAGCTACCCACGTAGCGCTGACATGCTACAGCGCCCCTCGCTTTTATTAAAGGGGAAGGCCGCTGTGCACACTGCATTGCCTTTTTGTGGCCACCACTTGACCATCAGGGCAGAGTGAGACCAGGTCGGCAGCCTGGCACACAAGACGGAATGTCTGGCTGTACGATGGCGGTATGGACCATGCTAGGGCCGCCATCGTCGAGCTAACACGCGGGTCAGCTGATGGAAAAGATGGCGGCCTGCCAGCTTTGCGATCAGGAGGCGCTAACAGGGCTATAAAAAGGGGCAATTTCGCCCCCTAAGGTTCTACAATGCCCCATTGCACTCGCCGTACCGCTGTGAGCTCAAATTTCCAACAAGTTACGGTGCAAAAAACCTTTGAGCTGAAGGGGACAGGAAAAGTCTAACTAACGGCACATGGTGCGAGATGCCCCACTCCAGCAAGATTTGGCCCAATAGTAATTCCGTAGTGGGACCGGGGACCAGTAACAGTAAAGGTGATCCTACTCCACAGTGTGGGGCAGGACACATAACAACACCTTATAGTAAATACAAGCTCATTGATTGAACGGGAATTGGTCACATCTTTACACTCCTGGGGAGGGGTTGAAGTTCCTTCCTGCATTAGATCAAAGACACACACAGATCAGGGAGACTTTTACCTCCTGCCCGGCAGTGACTGGATGGAATGGGGTTAAAATCCAAGCAGTAAAGTTCCTGCTCGTTCACTGGCCCACGGACACTGTAATGCTGATGTTTTCTTGTGCTGTTGAGGCACTTGTTTGACACAGACGGGAGCCTGATGAATAAATGTAATTCAGAGTCCTGTGATGTACAATAGAACCCTAAGCTATTTTAATAGCTGACTGGGCAGAGCCGGCACTCTACGGCTGTGAAGGTACAAAGCAGAGGCCTTTACAGGTAAGTGTGAAAATTGAGCCATGTCAACCACCTGGTCTAATCCCACCGCTGCTCACTCCCCGCACTCTTTAATCTTCTTCCTTTTCAAGCATCTGTCTAATTCCCTTTTAAAAGGATTTACGAGGGCAGATTCTGATATGTGGGGAAGTGAAGAACTGCAATGTGACTGCTGGCTGTTATTTGTGTGGAGCCAGATCAGCAGAATTTCCACCCATTTCAACTTCCCTGGGAAACTGTACTCAATGGAGGGGCTGCCCCGCTCAGACCTGCCCCATTATATCGCACTGACTGGGGGCATGTCTGGGGCTTTCCAGGACACGCCAGAAATTCTGCCATGAATAATGAGCACAGAGGTGATTGATCCTGAAGGGACTGATTACCTTCACAGAGTTTATCCTCTGTTCCCTGAGCGGCAGGTCAACATTTTCAAACACTTTTATTTGATTTTAGCCTCTGGGCCCCATCATGGAGTTGCAGGGAGCTACTCCTCAGTCCACCTCCACTGGGGAACGACAGCTGTCCAAATAATGTTTTCGCAAACGACCCTGTCCACAGGCCTCTCTCCGGCCTTTCTCTCCTGTCTACTCCCCTTCCCATCACCCAGTCTTGTCATCTTTCATTTCTCAACTCTCATTTGGCCCCTCAATCTCTACTCCAACCCAGCCTATCCTCCTGGCACTGTAGCAAGTTGTATTCCTCTTGGATAAGCCCACAGCTTTCCTCTGTGCTTCTCTGGAATGGTCTATCGAGGAATCTATCATTGCCTCCCTACAAGTAGCAACCCAAGCTGCTTCATCCTCTTCCTTCCCACCCAGTACACCTCCACAGACAAACTTCACACCAACTTCCCATCCCGATCACCTCACATAGTACTGCCCCCTTGGACTTTGCCTGTGGATAAACAATCACTGCTCTTCTCCACACCTCTCTCGAGAATGTCCACTCACTCATGAACAAGGCCCATGCCATCTACGACCTTATTGTGGATGATTGCATTGACATCATGGCTTTCACTGAAACTTGGCTCACTGGTGGTGAGACCTTGCCCCTTACTGACGCCTCGCTGCCTGGCTTTTCCCTTCACCAAACTGCCAGGGTAGTAGTGTGGCTCTTACCACAAATTACAACTTGGTCTCTCCCCTATTCGTCTGATACCTCGACCACTCCATGACTCTTATATCTCGCTTTTTAGAATCTGCCTTCTCTACCAACCCCACCCAAGCCTTACGCCGAATTTGTCATTAAGATAGACATCCTGCTTTCCTCTCTCCGCCTCTGCATCGGACAATTCCTCATCCGAGAATCATAGAATCATAGAAATTTACAGCCGTTAAAATCACCATCCTTGGTGATTTCAATCTCCATCTCAGCAATCCTCGCTCTCTTTCCTCTCAATTCACTGCCTGCTGTGATCCCCAAACCCCTCTCTCCATAGAAATCCCCTACCCATATTCACAGCCAGACCCTTGATCTTTCCATTTGATCACTGATTCGGTCATTTCCAACCCATTCCTTGCACCCACCAACTCCTATGCATCCATTCCTGAAAAAAGCTCTCTTCCAAGTTACCAACAACTGGGACTAAAGGTGGACAAGTCCCCAGGACCTGATGCATTGCATTCTAGGGTCTTAAAAGAAGTGGCTGCTGAGATAGTGGTTGCATTGGTAGCAATGTACCAAAATTCCTGGATTCTGGTGAGGTCCCAACAGATTGGAAAACTGCAAATGTAATGCCCTTATTTAAAAAAGGAGGCAGACAGAAAGCAGGAAACTGTAGACCAGTTAGCCTAACATTTGTTGTTGGGAAAATGCTGGAGTCCATAATTAAGGAAGCAGTAGCAGGACATTTGGAAAAGCATGATACAGTCAAGCAGAGTCAGAATGGTTTTATGAAAGGGAAATCATGTTTGACAAATTTGCTGGAGTTCTTTGAGGATGTAATGAGCAGGGTGGATAAAGGGGAACTAGTGGACGTGGTGTATTTGGATTTCCAGAAGGCATTCGATAAGGTGCCACATAAAAGGTTACTGCACAAGATAAACATTCATGGGGTTGGGGATAATATATTAGCATGGATACAGGATTGGCTAACTAACAGAAAACAGAGAGTCGCAATGAATGGGTCATTTACCGGTTGGCAAACAGTAACTAGTGGGGTGTCACAGCGATCGGTGCTGGGGCCGATTTACAATCGATATTAATGATTGGATGAAGGGACTGAGTGTAATGTAGTCAAATTTGCTGATGATACAAAGGTAGGTGGGAAAGCAAGTTGTGAGGAGGACACAAATAATCTGCAAAGGGACATAGAAAGGCTAAGTGAGTGGGCAAACATTTGGCAGATGGAGTATAATGTGGAAAAGTGTGAGGTTATCCACTTTGGCAGCAAAAATAAAAAAGCAAATTATTATTTAAATGGAGAGAAATTACAAAATGGTACAGTACAGAAGGACCTGGGGTTCCTTGTGCATGAAACACAAAAAGTTAGTATGCAGTTACAGCAAGTGATCAAGAAGGCAAATGGAATGTTGACCTTTATTGTTAAGGGGATGGAGTATAAAAGCAAAGCAGTCAGTATTGGTGAGGCCACACCTAGACTATTGCGTACAGTCGGAGAAGGTTCACTAGGTTGATTCCTGAAATGAAGGGGTTGACTTATGAAGAAAGGTTGAGTAAGTTGGGCCTAGACTTATTGGAGTTTAGAAGAATGAGATGTTATCTAATTGAAACATATAAGATACTGAGGCGGCTAGACAAGGTAGATGCAGAGAGGATGTTTCCACTCGTGGGGGAATCTAGAACTAGGGGGCATTGTTTCAGAATAAGGGGTCATCCATTTAAAACTGAGATGAGGAGGAATTTCTTCTCTCAGTGGGTTGTAAATCTGGGAATTCATTGCCCCAGAGAGCTGTGGCGGCTGGGACATTGAATATATTTAAGGTGGAGATAGACAGATCTTGAACGAAAAGGGAGTAAAGGGTTATGGGGAGCGAGCAGGGAAGTAGAGCTGAGCCCAAGATCAGATCAGCCATGATCTTATTGAATGGCGGAGCAGGCTTGAGGGGCAAATGGCCTACTCTTGCTCCTATTTCTTATGTTCTTATGTTCCTCTGGCATGGCTTCCACCTTTGATCATTCATGTCCAAGGGACACAGATTGAGCATATCTGGCCCACAATTAGTTTAGCCATCCATCACCAGATCTGGCAGGACCACATCAAGTGCTATTTATCCTCACTCTCCTCTGGCAAAGCCACCCACTACTCCAGGATCATCCCGAACAAAGACAACCGGGCTACTTTTCTCCACTATCAACCTTCTCATAAACCCCTCTCCTCTGCCGCCTCCATCCTCACATGCAACAACGAGTGCGGAGAGCTAATTGATCTGGTTAGGATCTGGAATGTACGGCCTGAAAGGGTGGTGGAGGCAGACTCAATCACAGCTTTCAAAAGGGAGTTGGATAAATACCTGAAATAAAACAATTTTGCAGGGTTACAGGGAAAGGGCGAGTCTTGCAGAGAGCCAGCACGGGTTTGATGGGCCAAATGGCCTTCCGTGCTGTAACCATTCACTGATTCTATGACTTCTTTGTCACTAAGATTGAGATCATCAGTTGCCTCTGCTGCATCCACACCGTCCCCTAGCCCACTGGGCCTAACCTGCCCCCAGGCTCTTCCCTACCCGAGTCCTGATTCTGTGCCATTGTCTAGTTTCTCTCCCATCTTCCCTCCTGCACTCTCTGATCTCATCGTGTCCATGAGACCCAGCTCCTGCTCTCCTGACCCCCGCCCAGCAAACTGCTGGCCACCCAACTACCCTTCCTGGCTCCATGCTAGTTGTCATTGTAAATTATTCCCTCTCCTCATGAACTGATCATCTATCACAACTGCTCTTGAGAGACCTGTAGCTGGACAGCAGATTGGGGGAAGGGCAGAGTGGGGGGGGGGGGGGCGCAGAGATGGGGAGGGGCAGAGTGGGGGAGGGGCAGAGTGCGGCAGGGAGGAAGCAATAGATGGGGAGCAGCAGAAAGGGGGTACTACCCACGAAACAGGGTGCACAGGCAGAGGCTGAGTTTCCTTGACATTTCCGAACAGCAGTATCTCAGGAGGCTCAGGTTGTCGCGTCAGATGCTGGCAGATATCTGCAGCCTCCTCGAAGACAACCTGCTCCCTGCTGGAGCTGGTGGCATTACCATTGGCTGTAAAAGTGACCACAATCCTCAACCTTTTTTCCTCTGGATCGTTCCAGGCGCTACCGGAGACATATCCAGGATCTCCCAGTCGGCAGCCCACAAATGTATAAGAAAGGTGAGTGATGTCCTGTTTGCCAGGGCCGGCAATTGTGTCAACTTCGCCTGAGATGATGCTTGTCAGAATGAGTGAGCACTCGGGTTTGCGTCTCTGGCTGGCTTCCCACAGGTGCAGGGTGTCATCGACTGCACACATGTGGCAATCCGTGCACCTCAGATCAACCTGGAGTATTCATCAACCACAAGGGCTTCCATTGCATCAATGTGCAGCTGAGGTACAACCTCAAGAAATGTTCATGCAGGTGTCTGTAAGATTCCTGGAGAGCTGCCACCGTGCTTTCATCCTGCAGTAGTCCAAGCTCACTAACGTCTTTGGACCTGCGAGCAGACTTAAAGCATGACGGCCAGGAGACACAGGACATCCGCTTCAAACTTGGTCGGTGACACCTGTGAGAAACCCACCATTGAAGCCCAAGAGCAGTACAACAAAAGCCAATGATAACCAGATGTGTCACTTAGCAAGCAATCGACATGTTCAAGATACACTTCAGGTGCCTGGACAGATCTGGAGGCACCGTTCAGTACGCACCAGCCAGTGTCCAGAATGATCATGGTGTGCTGCGCTCTGCACATTCTTGAATAGCAGCGAGGATTGGAGCTGCAGGAGCAACAAGGCGCTGAGCACACACTGTCTGCGGGCTAATTCGAGGAGGAAGAGGAATATGGTGATCCCAATGCAGCACCAGCCTCTCACATTGTTGCCCAGGATACCAGTGGTTCCCTTATAGCTGTAAGGTTCAGTGAGATGCCACCACTGGACCCATGTAGCAATCACACCCAACAGCCACTCTCCTCGCCCCCCTCCGTAATCCCACTAAAACAAAGCAACCCTATAACCAACCAACCATCCATTGCACATCATTGATCCCGGTCAATTCATGTCTTCCCATTCATCAACAAGCAACTGAAAAGGCGAGTTGCCACCCGGCAACCAAGAATAGGTAACACGAGAGGAAGGTGCAAAGTAATACATTTTATGTGATTGTACTAAACAATGGAAAGTTAACAACCTTAGCTTTTCTCAAACACCCATGTGCATCATCATCATCATAGGTAGTCCCTTCAAACGAGGATGACTTGCTTCCACGCCGAAAAGGGATGAGTTCACAGGTGTTTCAAGAAGGACCTAATATTCGGGATCTTGAACAGTGGAGGATGCCTGTGCGTGGATTTTTTTACCGTGTGGTGGCCATTGCACACCAGCCACCACATGGGCTTGTCAGAGCAAGGTCTTGGTCCAGTGGCAAGGGTTAACCAAGACGACTGGAGACCAGCTCTGTTGCACGGACCTAGTGCGCACACATATCACAGTGTGGGCTGGCCCGTGCTGCCCCTGGGCCCTCGCCTCTCCTGTGCCCCGATCACATCCCTCTACAAACTTTTACCGCTCCTTCGCCCCGACCTCGCCACTCCTGCTGTACCTGCCCACACTGCAGTCAGTCGTCGCCCTCCTGCAGCAGCACGCGCTGCTCGCTGCAGTGGTATGCCGCTGCATGCTGCTTGCTCGAATGGCCCCGGCCTGCTGATGGTCTTACAGGCCGGGACCACATGTACATCCCCTTGGTGAAATACAAAGATTTACTCTTCCTTTTAGTATCGCTCCCACGTGGTGCAACCCGTGTGGTTTGAGCAGAGATAGAGGCAGGCGGCTCAGATACCTGCTCTGACCGCTGAGATGCTTTTGGCCGACGACCTCTGGGTTCTGGAGCCGGTGAAGACCATGCCATGGTCTTCTCCATCCGCACCTGTGCAGGGGCAGACTCGGCCATCGAGAGAGGAGGCAGCATGTGGGGTACTGTCTGAGGGGAGGGGGAGAGGGGAAGAGGTGAAAAGTGGAGTCTCTTTGAGTGGACTCCCCACTTCAATGTCCCCTTTTGACATCATCCCTCTCATGGCCCAGTCGCATTTCACTGTTACCGCTGTGCTGGAGAGCACTTTGGTAAGGCCAAGGCTAAGGTATCTGTCATCCTATTTAAGGTTTCCAGAGTCTGTATCTGTGTGATCAAGGGCTGCATGGACTCATTTGATTGCCATGACTGATGTTCCATGGAGTTGGCCAATCTATCCATGGAAGAAGACATCCTTGCAATGCTCAATGACGTCACTCCACTCATTCTTGTGGCAGAGTTACCCGTTCTCTCTGCAATCGTGGACATCGCACTTTGTCTACTGCTGCTCAATGATCTTTGTCCAGCTGAGCAGAGCTTGCAGAGGGTTAAACCCTGCCACCACTGTCTGCTCTTGCTCACTTGTGAACTGTGAGTGACCAGGTAAAACTAACTATCTGTCAAACTGACCCACTGAACTGCGAGTTTCTGCACTGGTGCATGGTATGCATGAATCCTGTGACGGTGCACCCTCACAAGGAATTAGCTCCTCTAATTCAGCGTCGGGGAGGTCGACTGACTGCTGCTGCATGTGTGAAGGCCCTTGCGAGACAAAAGAGATGAATTAGTGCTGCCAAAGTAACTGTAGTGTATGGAGAAAGAGTCAGACTGAACACTGTGAGCTCAAAGTAAAATGTGACCTTTGTCTTTTATTGCAGGTTTCCAGAGTGCCTCTCCAACCTGTGAAGCTTCCTTAAATACCTGTGCTTCCAAGGGATTATGGGATCCCTTGAGACTCCAGGGGAAGAGCCCTCTGGTTACTGTACAGAGTAAATACAAGTCCACGTATATAACAACACTCCCCCCACAAAGTCAATCGTGCAACTATTTACAATGTGAGTCAATCTGGGGCCCTTCTTGCCCTGGTTGATCGTCTCGGTGTGAAAGCTGGTTTTGGTTGAATTATTTGTTGGGCCCTCGCTGGGCTGCTGTGCAGCTAGCCTTGCTGGGCTGCCTGGTGTGTTGGTCCCTGCTGGGCTGCTGTGGATGATGGGTTCAGCTTCATGGTCAACCGTGGTGCCGGTTGCCACTGATGTGTATGTTGGGGGATCAAAAAAGGTAGGATCAAAAAGGTGGGTTGCTCAGGATAGTCCATGAATCTGAGTTTGATTTGGTCCAAGTGTTTCCAGTGAATGAGTCCATTTGAAAGTTTGACCCGAAACACCCTGCTCCCCTCTTTGGCCAAGACAGTGCCAGGAAGCCACTTGGGACCTTGTCCATAATTTAATACAAATACAGGATCATTGATTTCAATCTCGCGTGACACATTTGCGCTATCATGGTATGCACTTTGTTGAAGCTGCCTGCTCTCTACCTGTTCATGTAGATCAGGGTGAACTACAGAGAGCCTTGTCTTAAGTGCTCTTTTCATGAGCAGTTCAGCAGGAGGGATCCCAGTGAGTGAGTGGGGTCTTGTGTGGTAGCTAAGCAGGACTCGGGATAGGCGAGTCTGCAGTAAACCTTCAGTTTCCCTCTTCAAGCCTTGCTTGATGGTTTGCACTGCTCTCTCTGCCTGACTATTGGACGCTGGTTTAAACGGGGCAGATGTGACGTGTTTGATCCCGTTACAGGTCATGAATTCTTTGAACTCAGCACTGGTAAAACATGGCCCATTGTCACTCACCAGGACATCGGGTAAGCCGTGAGTAGCAAACATGGCCCCCAGGCTTTCAGTAGTGGCAGGGGACGTGCAAGTCGACATTATCTCACATTCAATCCACTTGGAGTATGCGTCTACAACCACAAGGAACATTTTACCCAGAAACGGCCCTGCATAGCCGAGGTGTACATTGGACCACGGTTTGGAGGGCCGAGACCATAAACCTAGCGGCGCCTCCCTGGGTACATTGCTTAACTGCGAGCATGTATTACATCTGTGAACGCAGGACTCGAAGTCCGCATCGATACCGAGCCACCACACGTGGGATCTGGCTATTGCTTCCATCTCACGATGCCTGGGTGGGTACTGTGGAGGTCATTGATGAAGGTGTCTCTGCCCTTCTTGGGGATCACTATTCGATTGCCCCACAGAAGGCAGTCTGCCTGTATAGACATTTCATCTTTGCACCGCTGGAACAGCTTTATCTCTTCCTGCATTTCCACTGGGACACTGGACCAGCTCCCGTGAAGCACACAGCTTTTGAATTGAGATAATAAAGGGTCTTGGCTTGTCCAGGTTTGATCTGCCGGGCAGTGACGGGTGATTGCTCACTCTCAAATGCTTCCATAACCAGATCTGCGGACTGCGCCATTTCTACCCCTGTGGTGGGCAATGGCAGCCTACTGAGAGCATCGGTGCAGTTTTCTGTGCCTGGCCTGTGGCAGATGGCGCAGTTGTATGCGGTCAATTTGAGCGCCCATCTCTGGATGTGGGCCGATGCATTGGTATTTATCCCTTTACTCTCAGAAAACAGGAATATAAGTGGTATATGGTCAGTTTCCAATTCGAATTTTAGCCCAAACAGGTATTGATGCATTTTCTTTACGCCATCGACAAACGCTAACGCTTCTTTTTCAATCATGCTGTCAGCTCTCTCAGCCTTAGACAGACTCCTGGATGCATGAGCAACCGGTTGCAGTTTCCTGAAATCGTTAGCTTGTTGCAATACACACCCAACGCCATACGACGACGCATCACATGCTCGTACCAAACGCTTACATGGATCATACAACACAAGCAATTTGTTTGAGCTTAACAATTTTCTTGCTTTTACAAAGGCATTTTCTTGGCTTTTGCCCCAAACCCATTCGCCCACTTTCTGGAGTAAGACATGTCGTGGTTCTAGCAGTGTGCTGAGACCCGGTAAGAAGTTACCAAAGTAATTCAGGAGTCCCAGAAATGACCGCAGCTTCGTCACGTTCTGTAGCCTCGGTGCATTCTCGATTGCCTCCATCTTCGTGTTGGTGGCCTGACGCCGTCCGCTGCAATCCTCCTTCCCAAGAACTCCACTTCAGGTGCCAGGAAAATGCACTTCGAGCATTTTAACCTGAGCCCCACGCGGTTGAGTCGACTAAGAACCTCCTCCAGGTTCTGCAGGTGTTACGACCTGTGACCAAGATGTCGTCCTGGAAGACCACGGTATGTGGGACCAACTTCAGCAAACTTTTCATGTTTCTCTGGAATATTGCCACCGCTGATCGGATTCCAAACGGGCATCTGTTATAAACAAAAAGACCTTTGTGCGTGTTGATGCAGGTGAGGGTCTTCAATGATTCCTCCAGTTCCTGCGTCATGTAGGCTGAAGTCAGATCCAGCTTCTTGAACGTCTTTCCTCCCGCCAGCGTTGCAAAGAGGTCGTTGGCCTTTGGTAGTGGGTATTGGTCCTGAAGGGAGAAATGATTGATAGTTACTTTGTAATCGCCACAGATTCTGACAGAGCCGTCTCCCTTGAGGATTGGGACAATCGGACTGGCCCACTCGCTGAACTCGATCGGTGAACTCAGCCGGTCTAGCTCGATCTCTACCCTTTCTCTCATCATGTACAGTACTGCTCTCGCCTTGTGATGGATGGTTCGCGCCCCCGGAATTAGTTGGATCTGCACTTTTGCTTCTTGGAATTTCCCGATGACTGGATTGAACAGCGAAGGAAATTTGTTTAAGACCTGGGCACACGAGGTGTCGTCAGCGGGCGATAGCGCTCGGATGTCATCCCAGTTCCAGCGTATCTTTCCCAGCCAGCTCCTGCGAGCAGAGTGGGACCATCACCCGGTACAACCCAGAGTGGTAGCTTGTGCACCACTCCATTGTAGGAGACCTTTACGGTAGCATTGCCGATTACAGGAATCAGTTCTTTAGTGTAAGATCTTAGTTTCCTGGGAACTCGAGGTAAGACTGGTCTTGAGGCCTTGTTGTACCACAACCTTTCGAAAAACTTTTTGCCCAAAATGGACTGGCTTGCACCCATGCCCAGCTCCACTGACATTGGGAGTCCATTTAGTTTAACATTCAGCATTATTGGGGGATAATTCGTGGTGAATGTGTGCACTCCATGTATCTCTGCCTCCTTGATCTGAGGCTCTTCTTCGTCGTGATCCTCCGTGGATCTATCCTCCTCTGCAACATGGTGGTTTTCAGGTTTAACAGGCTTTGCAGCTCGCCTGCACGCCCGTTGGAGGTGTCCCATTGTTTCACAGCCCTTGCAAACGAACTCTTTGAATCAGCATGAATGGAAACGATGATCACCCCCGCAGTGCCAACAAGGTGCTAATGGCGTAGCATTCATCATCCTTGATGGTGGACTCTGAGTCATCTGCGGACGTGCAGCTGCAGGTATGTGTGACCTGCCCTGTACGTTACAATTCGAAAACAACATCACTTTGTTCACAGTACTTGTAGCAGCACTTGTGTGCTGAGAGATTTGCTTCGGATTGTCACTGGTGGCAATGAACGCCTGGGCTATCGCTAGAGCCTTATTCAAGTTTGGGGTCTCCACAATCAAAAGTTTGTGAAGTATAGTTTCTTGGCCAATGCCAAGTGCGAAAAAGTCTCTGAGCATGTGCTCTAAATGTCCTTCAAATTTGCAAGGCATCTTAGCTCGGTGACATAACTCTCTACTTCCTGGCCTTCAGACCTTTCGTAGGTGTAGAACAGGTACCTCGCCATCAGAACGCTTTCCTTCGGGTTCAAAAGCTCTCGGACCAGTGTGCACAAATCGTCGTACGATTTCTCCGTGGGTTTCACTGGAGTGAGCAGATTCTTCATGAGGCCATACGTTGGTGCCCCACAGACGGTGAGGGGGATCGCCCTTTGTTTGGCAGCGCTCTCTTCCCCATCTAGCTCGTTGGCCACGAAGTATTGGTCGAGTCGCTCCACAAATGTTTCCCAATCATCTCCCTCTGAAAATTTCTCCAAGATGCCCACTGTTCTCTGCATCTTTGGGTTCGTTATCTATATCTCGTCGCCAGTTGTAGTGTATGGAGAAAGAGTCAGACTGAACACTGAGAGTTCAAAGTAAAGTGTGACCTTAGTCTTTTATTGCAGGTCTCCAGAGTTACTCTACAATCTGTGAAGCCTCCTTAAATGCCTGTGCTCCCAAGTGATTATGGGATCCCTTGGGACTCCAGGGGAAGAGCCCTCTGATGGCTGTACAGTGTAAATACAAGTCCACATATATAACAGTCACAATGTTGGAACTTAGCATTATGAAGATGATCATATTTAATTTGCTGCTGAATTCCAACAACACGAATGATGTGTGAGTCGCTGATATTTAATTCTGTCACCAGGTCACTGGGAGGTCACAATATCCCCATCTCTGATAGCCAGGGACGCCGAGATGATGCTGATCTCCAGCACTTCCTCCTCTGCACTTGTTAACTGTGAGGTGGCTGGAGGCCCATCTCCAGTTCTCTCCCTCCCCCTCAAGTTCTGTGCTCTCTTCTCCTGCAACGGGGCAAAGACCAGACCCTTGCGTGATTGTAATGACATGTGTTCACCGGATGGATGGAGGGCATTTGGTGAGGGCGACTATCAGCGAGAAGCATCACATTGCATAAGGATCAGGGTGTGTGTCAGTGGTGGATGGATAGATGGGATGTGAGGAAGGGCATAGAAAGAGAAGGATGGGTGCAGTCGCAAGGTAGGTGGTGTGAGCAGTAAAGTGATGGAGTAGGCTTGACAAGGTTGCGGGGGTGGGGGGTTGGTGAGGATATGATGTGCACAACAGGATGTAGGTGAATGTGGAACTGTACTCACCTTTCCTGACCTGGTTAGGTTATTATAGCACTTTCTGCACTGAATCCAGGAGCATGGCACAATGCTGCTGCTGCTGACCTCCTGGGCCACCTCCAGCCATGCCTCCTTTCTGCCAGCAGATGGTTTCTTCTGTCTGTTGCTGGCGAATAGGATCTCTCTCTGGCTCCTGACAGCATTCTCCGTACATCGAGCGATGCATCATTAAAATGAGGCACAGCCTTTGAGGGCCCTGAGCCCATCTTGTACGATGGCCATCTCTCTGCAAAATCTCCCAACTCCTCCAAATTCCATCTTTGGATTGGATCTTTAAATACTGGAGTTGGGATAATGTCAGGTGGGTCCACACCACTCCCGGTACCGCACATTCAACCCCAAACCCGGAAGTAAAATGATAAAGAGGTGGCTATGTTAAAATGCCACGGACAGACGGACTGAAATTCCTTCTCGGTTTCCCACCCGATATTGCAGCCCCCGCTCCAAACACAAGTTATTATCAGGGTCATTGTCTCAGGGACCCAAAATATTCACAACCTCAGCATTCTATTGGACCCCGAGTTGAGCTTCCAACCCCATATCCTTTGCATCACGGAGACTGCCTACTTCCACTTCTGTAACATCACCCACCACCTGCTGCTGAAACCCTCATCCATGTCTCTGCCCCTCCAGACTCAGCTGTTCCCCTGCCCAGCCTCCAATGTTGCACTCTCGGTAACCTTCAGCTCATCTAAAACACTACTGTCCATATCGTGTCCCACATCCCAAGTCTCACTTACTTATCACCCCTGTCCTTGCTGAACTACATTGGCTCCAGGTCCCCCAATGCCTCCAATTTAAAATGATCATAATCATGTTTAAATCCATCCGTGCACGAGCCTTTCACTATGTCTGTATTCTACTTGAGCCCGAGAACCTGTGCATTCACCTTGCCCTCCTCACAATTGTGTTATGTGTTCAGAACTCTCAAACAAATGCACATCCTTACCTCGTGTAAGAGGGAACATCAAAGTCAACAGCCAGCAAGAATAATGATGATGATGAAGAAACAAAGACTTATATTTATAAAGTGCCTTTCGTGACCACCGGACATCTCAAAGCATTTTACAGTAAATGAAGGACTTTTTGAGTGTAGTCACTGTTGTAATATGAGAAAAGCGGCAGCCAATTTGCGCACAGCAAGCTCCCACAAACAGCAATGAGATAATGACCAGAGAAACTGTTTTAGTGATGTTGATCGAAGGATAAATATTGGCCAGGACACCGGGGATAACTCCCCAGCTCTTCCTCGAAATAGTGCCATGGGATCTTTTACATGAGAGAGCAGACGGGGCCTCAGTTTAACGTCTCATTTGAAAGATGGCACCTCCGACAGCGCAGTGCTCTTTCAGCACTGCGCTAGAGTGTCAGCCGAGATTTATGTGCTCGTCCCTGGAGTGGGTTTTGCACCCACAACCTTCTGACTCAGAGGTGAGTATGCGACCCACTGAGACACAGCTGATGGGACCATGAGCCTATTTACGATATCATTAAACTCCAATCTAGCACCAGAACAGCCTCTTAGCTGCCATTTGTGTACAAACTATTCTAGCCTGTGCTACAGTGTTTTTCTGGGTTGAGATCTAAAGCTTTTCTTCCATTTCAGTTCCACAGATGTTTAGTGAAATGAAAGCATCAGTGGCTGATGTCAAGATGGAACTTTCCCAGATAAAGAGTAACGTTAAGTGTAAAATGACAATCAGCATCTCCAAGTCAAAGGGGGTCTCTAGTTTTTCAGATGGTCTGCTCGTTCTTCAAGGATTGATCTCCAGTGCATCTGACACTGACGTGTATTTTGATTGGTTGACATTATGAACCATTCAAGTATAAGTGGATTTGATTGGTTCACATTTCCCAGGGACCAATTATAAAAGCACGACAGATTTTTATGCTGTGAACACATTGGGGAATTTCCAGTGAAGAAAATGAATAAGATAATAAACCAGTGTCCATGTACTGTACAATTAAAATCAATAGAATGTTACAGCACAGGAGGCCATTCAGCCCACCACGTGAGCTGTCTCTTTCACCTGCCCCATCTCCATACCCTTCTAAATTTTCTTTTTGAAATATCTAATCAAGTCCCTTTTAAAAGTTGGATTCTGATCTGGATTCAGCTTCCATCACTATTTCTGGTCGGGCATTCCATGTCTTCAAAACCGTTTGCATAAAACAGTTCCTAACCTCTCCCTTCATTGTGTCAGTGATCATTTTCAATCGACACTCTCGAGTACCAAGTACCAGTGGAAATAGTTTTGCCTGTTTTCTCTGTGAAAATCTGTCATAATTCAAAAGTAAAATTGATCTTGCTCTACAAACAGTGCCACATGATCGAAAGTCTTTTTCCTCTTTCAGTTACAGGATTGTCTGGGCAGACAAGAAGCTCACTCGCTCAACTTAGGACTGACATTTCACAGCTGAAGGAGAGTAAGTTTAATAACCATCAGAGAGACCTTTGACCTCCAATTATTCATACTGGAAACTATCTGAATGTTGACACTGGGATCAGGTGATTGATAATACTGCACAGCGACTTATCACCGGCTCCGGTTACTAAATACATTTGGATCAGGTGTGATCATCAAACGATTCTGAACAGCGATAAGGAGATATTAATTCTAATCTCTCAAACACCAGACATTTACAGTTTTACATATCGGTACCGTTGCTGTACTTTTTGTTTTGAATGTACTCGAGGGGCTGACACTGGTGCAGGGAGTGTGTCGGTATGGCTGTACATTCTGGTATTGTAGTGTTACTGCTACACCTTTCAGCACAGGGGGTTTGTGTGACACAGGGCACAGACAGGCTATGTAGAGGGCCCTAGGGGCTACACTACCTTGTCCCGACTTATTCCTGTAACATTTGTGGCCGATCCGACTGGGATCTGATGGACGGATCACTTGCACTCCCTATTGGATAAGATATAAGTAGCCGGCCAGGAAAGCATTGTATAATCAATAGTGGAGGTGACAAACTCATGGATGAGGGGTTCAGTAGCAGGTGGGCTGAGGTGGAGATGGAGGTGGCAATGTTGAATTCGGCAGTCTGTGTGATGGAGAGGACACGGGGTCAGAGACTCAGCTCAGGGTTGGATTGGACGTTGAGGGTGCGCACACTTCAGTTGAGCCTGAGACAATGGCTGGGAGGGAGATAGAGTCGGTGGTGAGGGAGCGGAGTTTGTAATGGGGACCAAAGACATGCATAAAATCTTCAGAGTTTTGTTGTTGTAAGTTAACAATCATCCAAAACTGGATGTCAGACAAGCAGGCTGTCAACATAGAGGCAGTGGAGGGGTCAATAGAAGTGAGGGATAGAGAGATAGAGCTGATGTCAATTGGTTGCAACTGTGCTGGAAAACTTCCAGTTCATGCCTCTCAACAGCTTTTGACAATATAAATTGAGCAAAGGCCTGGCCTTGTAAACATGTCCCACCGAGTTGCTGCAGTCTGCAGCCGGTCCCTCTTGGGATCCAGCTCCTGGAGGTCACCGACCACGAACAGCTCAGGAACCCTTGAGTTTGCTTTGTTGCACAAACTTGGCTTCTATTCGCTTGAGTATATTGGATTGGGAGGTGATCTGATCAAAGCATTTATGATGTTAAAAGGATTTGATAGGGTAGATGCAGAGAAACTAGTTACCCTGGTGGGTGAACCCAGAACAAGGGGGCAAAATCTTAAAATTACAGATAGGCCATTGAGGAGCAAAATCAAGAAAGACGTTTTTTACACAGTATTAGTGGAAATCTGGAACTCCATCCCCAAAAGGCTGTGGGAACTATGTAAATTGGAGCTTTCAAGACTCAGATCAATATATTTTTGTTCATTTAGTGTACTAAGGGATATGTTGCAAAGGTGAGTAAATGGAGTTGAGGTACAGAATAGCTATGATCTAATTGAGGGTCTGAATGGCCTACTCCTGTTCCCAATGTTCCTTTGGGTGACAGCAGCCTTCCACCTCCCATGCTGCGGCCACTGAGAGAGCACCTCGTAGGAGCACTATAGTAGGTAAGAGATCAATTATGTCAGGCACTGGGGGCTGATACCATGATGATGATTAGTGTTGAGGCAGTTCTGGAAGTAAGTAAAATAATAAACCTTTTTGGAATCTTTCACATGCAGAGTTACTGCAGTGGCTGCTCACCCTGCAATGTTAGTTGGCAGGATTATCAGTGTTGATCTTTGGCTGCGTGCAGTTTAATTTAAAATTAGGAATGCTGAGAGAGCATGATAAATTCTTGGCAAGTAAAATCAAGGAAAACCCAAAGATGTTCTATAAATATATTAAGAGCAAAAGAATAACTACAGAAAGGATAGGGCCTATTAGAGACCATGAGGGTAATCTCTGTGTGGACATGGAAGATGATGGTATGGTTCTTAATGAATACTTTGCGTGTGTTTATACAAAGGAAAGAGGCAATGCAGATACTGCTATCGAGGAGGAGTGTGAAATTCTGGATGGAATAAAGAGAGGAGGTATTAAGGTGTTTAGCAGTTTTGAAAGTAGATAAGTCCCCAGGCCCAGATGAAATCCCAGGCTGTTGAGCTAATCAAAAGAGGAAATAGCAGAGGCTTTGACCATCATTTTCCAGTCCTCTTTGGATTTGCGCATGGTGCCGGAGGACTGCTAATGTGGGCCGCAAGTTTCCACATGATTTGCTCCTGATTTTTAGGAGCAACTGGTGTAGAACGGAGTATCTTAGAAATCGGAATTCTCGACATTTAGTTTGCTCCAGTTCTAGTCAGTTAGAACAGTTTCACTTTGGAACCGAATTTTTTTTTCAAAAGGGGGCGTGTCCAGCCACTTACGTCTGTTTTCAAAGTTTCGTCAGTGAAAACTTACTCCAAACTAACTTAGAATGGAGTAAGTGAAGATTTTTGTACGCTCAAAAAAACCTTGTCTACACTTTAGAAAATCAGGCGTAGGTTACAAATCAGGCGTTGGGAATGGCGGAGGGGGGTTTAAAGGGAAGTTTACAAACATTAAACACTTCAGTTTTACAAATAAAGAGCCATCATCAATAATAAATGATAAAAACATCAATAAATCAACCAATAAATCAATCCAAAAAAAATAATAAGAAATAATTTTTTTTCAAAAAAATCAATAAATAAAACATTTTCTACTTAGCGACTGCAGCACCGGGAGCCCTCCAACAGTGTGCTGGGATGCCGCCCCCCCCCCTCACCCCGCAGTGTGTCTCTGTCAGTGTCTCTATCTCTCTGTCTGTCTGTCTGTGTGTGTCTCTCATTCTCTGTCTGTCAGTGTCTGTGTTTCTTACAGCGAGGGGATGGGGAGGAGGGGGGTAGGGAGAGAGGGGGGAGCAGAGGGAGGGAAGGGGGAGGGATGGGGAGAAGGGGGAGGGATGGGGGAGAAGGGGAGGGAGAATGGGGGAGGGGGGAGAAGGGGGGAGGAGGAGGAGGGAGGAGGAGAAGGGGGGGAGGAGGAGGAGGGGAGGGAGGAGGAGGGGTGAGGAGAAGGGGAGGGGGAGGGAGGGGGATGGGGGAGGAGGGAGGGGAGGGAAAGGAGATGTGGAGGGGGGAAAGGAGATGTGGGAGATTGGGGCGGGGGGAAAGGAGAAGGGGGAGGGAGGCTGAACGGGCCGGGCCCAAGACTTCGGGCAGGGCCCGTCCCCAGCACCAGATTTACAGGTAGGTGGTGTTGGGTCGGGTCGGGAGGAGCGCGGGTCGGTGGGGTGGTGGGAGGGAGGTCGGTTCGAGTCGGGGGGAGGGAGGGAGAGGGAGGTCAGGTCGGGTCCAGTCCGGGGGTGGGTGGGGCGGGGAAGCGGGAGTCGGGTCGGTGTCGGGGTCGGGTCCAGTCCGGAGGCGGGGCCGGGGGGGAAGCGGGAGTCGGGTCGGGTCCAGACGGGGGCGGGGGGTGGGGGGGAAGCGGGAGTCGGGTCGGGGTCGGGTCCAGTCCGGGGGCGGGGGGGGAAGCGGGAGTCGGGTCGGTGTCGGGGTCGGGTCCAGTCCGGAGGCGGGGGGGGAAGCGGGAGTCGGGTCGGGGTCGGATCCAGTCCGGAGGCGGGGGCGGGGGTAAGCGGGAGTCGGGTCGGGTCCAGTCCGGGCGGTCGGGTCTGGTCCGGGGGCGGGGGCAGGGGGAAGCGGGAGTCGGGTCGGGGTCGGGTCCGGTCCAGAGGCGGGGGGGCGGGGGGGGGAAGCGGGAGTCGGGTCATAGAAACATAGAAACATAGAAAATAGGTGCAGGAGTAGGCCATTCGGCCCTTCGAGCCTGCACCACCATTCAATGAGTTCATGGCTGAACATGCAACTTCAGTACCCCCTTCCTGCTTTCACGCCATACCCCTTGATCCCCCGAGTAGTAAGGACTTCATCTAACTCCCTTTTGAATATATTTAGTGAATTGGCCTCAACTACTTTCTGTGGTAGAGAATTCCACAGGTTCACCACTCTCTGGGTGAAGAATTTTCTCCTTATCTCGGTCCTAAATGGCTTACCCCTTATCCTTAGACTGTGACCTCTGGTTCTGGACTTCCCCAACATTGGGAACATTGTTCCTGCATCCAACCTGTCCAAACCCGTCAGAATTTTAAACGTTTCTATGAGGTCCCCTCTCACTCTTCTGAACTCCAGTGAATACAAGCCCAGTTGATCCAGTCTTTCTTGATAGGTCAGTCCCACCATCCCGGGAATCAGTCTGGTGAATCTTCGCTGCACTCCCTCAATAGCAAGAATGTCCTTCCTCAAGTTAGGAGACCAAAACTGTACACAATACTCCAGGTGTGGCCTCACCAAGGCCCTGTACAACTGTAGCAACACCTCCCTGCCCCTGTACTCAAATCCCCTTGCTATGAAGGCCAACATGCCATTTGCTTTCTTAACCGCCTGCTGTACCTGCATGCCAACCTTCAATGACTGATGTACCATGACACCCAGGTCTCGTTGCACCTTCCCTTTTCCTAATCTGTCACCATTCAGATAATAGTCTGTCTCTCTGTTTTTACCACCAAAGTGGATAACCTCACATTTATCCACATTATACTTCATCTGCCACGCATTTGCCCACTCACCTAACCTATCCAAGTCACTCTGCAGCCTCATAGCATCCTCCTCACAGCTCACACTGCCACCCAACTTAGTGTCATCCGCAAATTTGGAGATACTACATTTAATCCCCTCGTCTAAATCATTAATGTACAATGTAAACAACTGGGGCCCCAGCACAGAACCCTGCGGTACCCCACTAGTCACTGCCTGCCATTCCGAAAAGTACCCATTTACTCCGACTCTTTGCTTCCTGTCTGACAACCAGTTCTCAATCCACGTCAGCACACTACCCCCAATCCCATGTGCTTTAACTTTGCACATTAATCTCCTGTGTGGGACCTTGTCGAAAGCCTTCTGAAAGTCCAAATATAGCACATCAACTGGTACTCCTTTGTCCACTTTATTGGAAACATCCTCAAAAAATTCCAGAAGATTTGTCAAGCATGATCTCCCTTTCACAAATCCATGCTGACTTGGACCTATCATGTCACCATTTTCCAAATGCGCTGCTATGACATCCTTAATAATTGATTCCATCATTTTACCCACTACTGAGGTCAGGCTGACCGGTCTATAATTCCCTGCTTTCTCTCTCCCTCCTTTTTTAAAAAGTGGGGTTACATTGGCTACCCTCCACTCGATTGGAACTGATCCAGAGTCAATGGAATGTTGGAAAATGACTGTCAATGCATCCGCTATTTCCAAGGCCACCTCCTTAAGTACTCTGGGATGCAGTCCATCAGGCCCTGGGGATTTATCGGCCTTCAATCCCATCAATTTCCCCAACACAATTTCCCGACTAATAAAGATTTCCCTCAGTTCCTCCTCCTTACTAGACCCTCTGACCACTTTTATATCCGGAAGGTTGTTTGTGTCCTCCTTAGTGAATACCGAACCAAAGTACTTGTTCAATTGGTCTGCCATTTCTTTGTTCCCCGTTATGACTTCCCCTGATTCTGACTGCAGGGGACCTACGTTTATCTTTGCTAACCTTTTTCTCTTTACATACCAATAGAAACTTTTGCAATCCGCCTTAATGTTCCCTGCAAGCTTCTTCTCGTACTCCATTTTCCCTGCCCTAATCAAACCCTTTGTCCTTCTCTGCTGAGTTCTAAATTTCTCCCAGTCCCCGGGTTCGCTGCTATTTCAGGCCAATTTGTATGCCATTTCCTTGGCTTTAATACTATCCCTGATTTCCCGAGATAGCCACGGTTGAGCCACCTTCCCTTTTTTATTTTTACGCCAGACAGGAATGTACAATTATTGTAATTCATCAATGCGGTCTCTAAATGTCTGCCATTGCCCATCCACAGTCAACCCCTTAAGTATCATTAGCCAATCTATCTTAGCCAATTCATGCCTCATACCTTCAAAGTTACCCTTCTTTAAGTTCTGGACCATGGTCTCTGAATTAACTGTTTCATTCTCCATCCTAATGCAGAATTCCACCATATTATGGTCACTCTTCCCCAAGGGGCCTCGCACAACGAGATTGCTAATTAATCCTCTCTCATTACACAACACCCAGTCTAAGGGTCGGGTCGGGTCTGGTCCGGGGCGGGGGGGGGGAAAGCGGGAGTCGGGTCGGGCTTGGGTCCGGTCCAGGGGCCGGGTGGGGTGGGGCGGGTAGCGGGAGTCGGGTCGGGGTCGGGTCCAGTCCAGGGGAGTGGGGAGGGGGGGGAAGCGGGAGTCGGGTCGGGGTCGGGTCCAGTCCAGGGGCGGGGGGAGGGGGGAAGCGGGAGTCGGGTCGGGGTCGGGACCTGTCCGGGGGCGGGGGGCGGGGGGGAAGCAGGAGTCGGGCCGGGGTCGGGTCCGGTCCGCGGGCGGGGGCAGGGGGAAGCGGGAGTCGGGTCGGGGTCGGGTCCAGTCCGGGGGCGGGGGGCGGGGGGGGGGAAGCGGGAGTCGGGTCGGGTCCAGTCCGCGGGCGGGGGCAGGGGGAAGCGGGAGTCGGGTCGGGGTCGGGTCCGGCCCGGAGGCGGGGCGGGGGGGGAAGCAGGAGTCGGGTCGGGTCCAGTCCGGGCGGTCGGGTCCGGTCCGAAGGCGGGGGCAGGGGGAAGCGGGAGTCGGGTCGGGGTCGGGTCCGGTCCAGGGGCCGGGGGAGGCGGGGGGGCGGGTAGCGGGAGTCAGGTCGGGGTCGGGTCCAGTCCAGGGGCGGGGGGCGGGGGGGAAGCGGGAGTCGGGTCGGGTCCAGTCCGAGGGCGGGGGGGAAGCGGGAGTCGGGTCGGGTCCAGTCCGGGGGCGGGGGGGAAGCGGGAGTCGGGTCGGGTTGGGAGGAAGCAGGAGCATGGAGTGAGGCCATTGGTCCAAGGCTAGGGGCTGTGTGCTTCGGCCCCTCCCACATAGCTTTGGGCGCGTGGAGCTACTGCACATGCGCGCCCACTGTAGCGTGCATGTGCAGAGGTCCCGGCACTGTTTTCAGCGCAGGGTCCTGGCTCCGCCTCCCACAGCTCGTGCTGCGTCGCGCCGAGCTGCAAACGACCTGCAGGGAGCTGGAGAATCTGGAAGTTTTTTTTAGGCGCACTTGGTGGTGCGAAAAACGGGCGTCCAGGTCGGGACTGCGCCGTTCTAGGCGCGGCTCGAAACTTGGGCCCGTGGTATCCTTGTTTAAGAAAGGAAAAATGGATAGGCCAAGTAATTACAGGCCTGTCAGTCTAACCTCAGTGGTGGGAAAATCATTGGAAAAACTCCTGAAGGACAGGATAAATCTACATTTAGAAAGGCAAGGATTAATCAGTGACAGTCAGCACAGATTTGTTAAGCGGAAGTCGTGTCTGACTAACCTGATTGAATATTTCGAAGAGGTAACCAGGAGAGTCGATGAGGGTAGTGTGTACGATGTAGAGTATATGGACTTTAGCAAAGCTTTTGATAAGGTCTCACATGACAGACTGGTCACGAAGGTAAAAGCCCATGGGATCCAGGGCAAAGTGGTAAGTTAGATCCAAAATTGGCTTAGAGGTAGGAAGCAAAGGGTAATGGTTGATGGGATGTTTTTGTGACTGGAAGGATGTTTCCAGTGGGGTTCCGCAGGGCTCAGTGCTGGATCCCTTGCTTTTTGTGGTTCCATCAATGATCTAGATTTGAATAGAGGGAGTATGATTAACAAGTTTACAGATGACACTATAATTGTCTGTGTGGTTGATAATGAAGAGGAAAGTCATGGACTGCAGGAGGATATCAATCTACTGGTCAGGTGGGCAGAACAGTGGCAAATGGAATTTAATTTGGAGAAGTGTGAAGCAATGCACTGAAGGAAAGTTTATACACATTAAACGGTAAGTCACTTAGAAGTGTAGAAGAAAAGGGACCTTGGAGTGCTTGTCCACAGAACTCTTTTGGGAGGAAACGAAAACATTAAATCGTGGCCCCCCGATCTGGGGGACGCACCAAACATTTACACGGCTCTTTTTTTTGTTTTTTTTGTATTTTTTTTGTGTTTTTTTTTAAGTTTTTTTTTGGGCACTAACATCATATTTTTTCTCCAAGTGCCCCCTATAAAAGGGGAGGGGGACACTAAAAACACCGGCAATTAAAACAAATTAAACTTTAAAACATCAAATCTAATTAAAATTTGGTTGCCGGGCGTGATGATGCACTCCAGTCCCTCCGGTGCCCACATCTCGCGGAAGGCCGCGAGCGTACCGGTGGACATCGCGTGCTCCATCTCCAAGGACACCCTGGCGCGGATGTACGTGCAGAAGAGAGGCAGGCAGTCAGGTTGAACGACCCCCTCGACCGCCCGCTGCCTGGACCGGCTGATGGCACCCTTGGCCGTGCCCAGGAGCAGTCCTACGAGGAGGCCCTCGGACCTACTCGCTCCCCTCCGCACAGGGTGCCCAAAGATCAGGAGTGTGGGACTGAAGTGCAGCCAGAATTTCAGGAGCAGCCCCTTTAAATAATAAAACAGGGGCTGCAACGTTGTGCATTCGATAAAAACATGGAACACGGACTCTTCCAGACCGCAGAAATTGCAGGCGGCCTGGGAGCCCGTGAACCGGCTTAAAAATTTATTGCATGGCACTGCTCCGTGCACCACCCTCCAGGCCAAGTCCCCAATAAATATTGGGAGGACTCCCGCGTAGAGTGCCCTCCATCGGGGACCCCCGCCTCCTCCGGACGGCAAGATGGTACGCCATGGCGTGTCCGGATGGCAGGCGAGGATGGCAAAATTGAGGGTGTGCAGGAGCAGTCGTACAGGATACCCCTCCGCGCGGAACTGAAAGGCACGGAGGGGATTTCCCCGAGGCGGCTCAAGTTGTGAGGCGCCGGCTCCCGAGGGAGGTTTCGGGGTTTGGCGCCGATGAGGAATTCCGTCCGGACAGGGGTCAGTTCGGACGGGATTTCCCCACGTGCTTGAGCCTCCTCGATGCACCTAACGGAGTCAGGGCCCAGAGCTGTTTTTAGCGACTCGATGGCATCGGCCGCATGGCGGACGTCGGCCGTATTTAGGCGCCGCGTCAGCGTGTCTGGCACCATCCAGCCCGCTCCTCCGCCATCGTGCAGGTCCCTGACCCTAGTCACCTCACCAGCCACAGCCCTCTCGTCCGACTGCCACCTAAAACCTCGGTCGTGGAGGTACAGATTCCCGAGCAGCGGCTCCTGCAGGACAGCCGCCACTCCAGCCGGTGGAGAGCTACGCTTGATGGAGACTTTGTTCCAGACCCTCGTGAGTTCCTTGTAAAAGACAGGCAGCTCCTGGAAGGCGGTCCTGACACCCCCCAAGCTCACAAACAGCAGCTGCGTGTCGTAGTTGAGATTGCGCTGCTGGCGGAAGAAATACGTCGCCAGAGCACGCCACCTAGGAGGGGGCTCGACGTAAAAGTATCTCTGCAGGGTCTGAAGACGGAAAGTCGCGAGCTGGGTGCTGACGCACATCAACGACTGACCGCCCTCCCCAAGCGGGAGACTCAAGACCGCGGCAGAGACCCAGTGCTTCCTGTTGTTCCAGAAGAAGTCCACCAGCTTAGAGACATAGAGACATAGAAAATAGGTGCAGAAGTAGGTCATCCAGCCCTTCTAGCCTGCACCACCATTCAATGAGTTCATGGCTGAACATACAACTTCAGTACCCCATTCCTGCTTTCTCGCCATACCCCTTGTTCCCCCTAGTAGTAAGGACTTCATCTAACTCCCTTTTGAATATACTTAGTGAATTGGCCTCAACTACTTTCTGTGGTAGAGAATTCCACAGGTTCACCACTCTCTGGGTGAAGAAGTTTCTCCTCATCTCGGTCCTAAATGGCTTACCCCTTATTCTTAGACTGTGACCTCTGGTTCTGGACTTCCCCAACATTGGGAACATTCTTCCTGCATCTAACCTGTCGAAACCCGTCAGAATTTTAAACGTTTCTATGAGGTCCCCTCTCATTCTTCTGAACTCCAGTGGATACAAGCCCAGTTGATCCAGTCTTTCTTGATAGGTCAGTCCCACCATCCTGGGAATCAGTCTGGTGAATCTTCGCTGCACTCCCTCAATAGCAAGAATGTCCTTCCTCAAGTTAGGAGACCAAAACTGTACACAATACTCCAGGTGTGGCCTCACCAAGGCCCTGTACAACTGTAGCAACACCTCCCTGCCCCTGTACTCAAATCCCCTCACTATGAAGGTCAACATGCCATTTGCATTCTTAACCGCCTGCTGTACCTGCATGCCAACCTTCAATGACTGATGTACAATGACACCCAGGTCTCGTTGCACCTCCCCTTTTCCTAATCTGTCACCATTCAGATAATAGTCTGTCTCTCTGTTTTTACCACCAAAGTAGATAACCTCACATTTATCCACATTATACTTCATCTGCCATGCATTTGCCCACTCACCTAACCTATCCAAGTCACTCTGCAGCCTCATAGCATCCTCCTCGCAGCTCACACTGCCACCCAACTTAGTGTCATCCGCAAATTTGGAGATACTACATTTAATCCCCTCGTCTAAATCATTAATGTACAATGCAAACTGCTGGGGCCCCAGCACAGAACCTTGCGGTACCCCACTAGTCACTGCCTGCCATTCTGAAAAGTACCCATTTACTCCTATTCTTTGCTTCCTGTCTGACAACCAGTTCTCAATCCACGTCAGCACACTACCCCCAATCCCATGTGCTTTAACTTTGCACATTAATCTCCTGTGTGGGACCTTGTCGAAAGCCTTCTGAAAGTCCAAATATACCACATTAACTGGTTCTCCTTTGTCCACTTTACTGGAAACAGCCTCAAAAAATTCCAGAAGATTTGTCAAGCATGATTTCCCTTTCACAAATCCATACTGACTTGGACCTATCATGTCACCATTTTCCAAATGCGCTGCTATGACATCCTTAATAATTGATTCCATCATTTTACCCACTACTGAGGTCAGGCTGACCGGTCTATAATTCCCTGTTTTCTCTCTCCCTCCTTTTTTAAAAAGTGGGGTTACATTGGCTACCCTCCACTCGATAGGAACTGATCCAGAGTCAATGGAATGTTGGAAAATGACTGTCAATGCATCCGCTATTTCCAAGGCCACCTCCTTAAGTACTCTGGGATGCAGTCCATCAGGCCCTGGGGATTTATCGGCCTTCAATCCCATCAATTTCCCCAACACAATTTCCCGACTAATCAAGATTTCCCTCAGTTCCTCCTCCTTGCTAGACCCTCTGACCCCTTTTATATCCGGAAGGTTGTTTGTGTCCTCCTTAGTGAATACCGAACCAAAGTACTTGTTCAATTGATCTGCCATTTCTTTGTTCCCCGTTATGACTTCCCCTGATTCTGACTGCAGGGGACCTACGTTTGTCTTTACTAACCTTTTTCTCTTTACAGACCTATGGACACTTTTGCAATCTGCCTTAATGTTCCCTGCAAGCTTCTTCTCATACTCCATTTTCCCTGCCCTAATCAAACCCTTTGTCCTCCTCTGCTGAGTTCTAAATTTCTCCCAGTCCCCGGGTTCGCTGCTATTTCTGGCCAATTTGTATGCCACATCCTTGGCTTTAATACTATCCCTGATTTCCCTAGATAGCCACGGTTGAGCCACCTTCCCTTTTTTATTTTTACGCCAGACAGGAATGTACAATTGTTGTATTTCATCCATGCGGTCTCTAAATGTCAGCCATTGCCCATCCACAGTCAACCCCTTAAGTATCATTCGCCAATCTATCCTAGCCAATTCATGCCTCATACCTTCAAAGTTACCCTTCTCTGGACCATGGTCTCTGAATTAACTGTTTCATTCTCCATCCTAATGCAGAATTCCACCATATTATGGTCACTCTTCCCCAAGGGGCCTCGCACAATGAGATTGCTAATTAATCCTCTCTCATTACACAACACCCAGTCTAAGATGGCCTCCCCCCTAGTTGGTTCCTCGACATATTGGTCTAGAAAACCATCCCTTATGCACTCCAGGAAATCCTCCTCCACCGTATTGCTTCCAGTTTGGCTAGCCCAATCTATGTGCATATTAAAGTCACCCATTATAACTGCTGCACCTTTATTGCATGCACCCCTAATTTCCTGTTTGATGCCCTCCCCAACATCACTACTACTGTTTGGAGGTCTGTACACAACTCCCACTAATGTTTTTTGCCGTTTAGTGTTTTGCAGCTCTACCCATATAGATTCCACATCATCCAAGCTAATGTCTTTCCTAACTATTGCATTAATCTCCTCTTTAACCAGCAATGCTACCCCACCTCCTTTTCCATTTATTTTATCCTTCCTGAATGTTGAATACCCCTGGATGTTGAGTTCCCAGCCCTGATCATCCTGGAGCCACGTCTCCGTAATCCCGATCACATCATATTTGTTAACATCTATTTGCACAGTTAATTCATCCACTTTATTGCGGATATTCCTTGCATTAAGACACAAAGCCTTCAGGCTTATTTTTTTAACACCCTTTGTCCTTTTAGAATTTTGCTGTACAGTGGCCCTTTTAGTTCTTTGCCTTGGGTTTCTCTGCCCTCCACTTTTCCTCATCTCCTTTCTGTCTTTTGCTTTTGCCTCCTTTTTGTCTCCCTCTGTCTCCCTGCATTGGTTCCCATCCCCCTGCCATATTAGTTTAACTCCTCCCCAACAGCACTAGCAAACACTCCCCCTAGGACATTGGTTCCGGTCCTGCCCAGGTGCAGACCGTCCGGTTTGTACTGGTCCCACCTCCCCCAGAACCGGTTCCAATGCCCCAGGAATTTGAATCCCTCCCTGCTGCACCACTGCTCAAGCCACGTATTCATCTGCGCTATCCTGCGATTCCTACTCTGACTAGCACGTGGCACTGGTAGCAATCCCGAGATTACTACTTTTGAGGTCCTACTTTTTAATTTAGCTCCTAGCTCCTTAAATTCGTTTCGTAGGACCTCATCCCTTTTTTTTACCTATGTCGTTGGTACCAATGTGCACCACGACAACTGGCTGTTCTCCCTCCCTTTTCAGAATGTCCTGCACCCGCTCTGAGACATCCTTGACCCTTGCACCAGGGAGGCAACAACCATCCTGGAGTCTCGGTTGCGGCCGCAGAAAGGCCTATCAATTCCCCTTACAATTGAATCCCCTATCACTGTCGCTCTCCCACTCTTTTTCCTGCCCTCCTGTGCAGCAGAGCCAGCCACGGTGCCATGAACTTGGCTGCTGCTGCCCTCCCCTGATGAGTCATCCCCCCCAACAGTATTCAAAGCGGTGTATCTGTTTTTCAGGGGGATGACCACAGGGGACCCCTGCACTACCTTCCTTGCACTGCTCTTCCTGCTGGTCTTCCATTCCCTATCTGGCTGTGGTCCCTTCTCCTGCGATAAGACCAACTCGCTAAACGTGCTATTCACATCATTCTCAGCATCGTGGATGCTCCAGGATGCTTCTTCTGTATCTTGGTGACAAACGGAGGGGGAGGGGTCAAAGTGACCAGCCGGTACCACAGCATGGCGGCCACCAGATGGTTTATGACTAGCGCTCGACCCCTGTAGGACAGCACTCGGAGCAGTCCTGTCCAGCGCCCTAGACGAGCGGCGACATTTGCCTCCAGCTCCTGCCAGTTCGCCGGCCAGGCTTCCTCGTCGGGGCTAAGGTACACTCCCAGATAGAGGAGATGGGTCGTGCTCCAGGCAAAAGGCCTGAGCTCCTCCGGCAGGGAGTCCACCCACCACTGACCCACCAGGAGTCCGGAACATTTCTCCGAGTTGATCCTGGCGGAGGATGCGGCCGAGTAAATCTCCTGGCACTCACGCATCCTCCGCAGGTCAGCGGGATCCTCTACCGTGAGGAGCACGTCATCGGCGTAAGCCGAGAGGACAACCTCCACGCCCGGCCCTTGCAGAGCCAGTCCCGTCAACCTCGTCCGCAGGAGGCGCAGGAAAGGCTCCATGCAGATGGCATACAACTGGCCGGACATGGGGCATCCCTGGCGCACCCCTCTCCCAAAGCGAAGGGGCGCCGTCAAGGACCCGTTAACCTTAATCAGACACTCCGCGGCGGCGTAGAAAAGTTGGATCCGGGCGACGAAATGCGTCCCGAACCCGAAAGCGCGCAGAGTCCCGAACAGATAGTCGTGATCCACCCTGTCGAATGCCTTCTCTTGGTCGAGAGATAGGAAGGCGACCGACAGACCAGCCTCCTGGGAATGATGGATGAGGTCCCGGACCAGATGGATGTTATCGTGGATTGTCCGGCCCGGGACCGTGTAGGACTGGTCGGGGTGGATCATGTGGTCCAGTACGGCACAAAGGCGAGCAGACATCGCCCTGGCGAAGATTTTGTAGTCCGTGCTGAGGAGGGAGACCGGGCGCCAGTTCTTAAGGAGGCAGAGATCGCCCTTCTTAGGCAGCAGGATGATGACTGCCCTGCGCCAAGAGAGGGGCATCTCCCCGGTCGGCAGACTTTCCCCCAGGACCCGCGCATAGTCGCCCCCCAGGACGTCCCAGAACACCCTGTTGAACTCCACGGTCAGCCCGTCCAGCCCCAGGGCTTTTCCCCTCGAGAGCCGGTTGAGGGCGCCGGTCAGCTCCGCCAGGCTTAGCGGAACTTCCAGATTTTCGGCGCCCTCCGGGCCGACCTTTGGCAGGTCCTCCCACAAAACTCTACGCGCTTCCTCGCTGGACGGCTCTGGAGAGAACAGAGCCCCGTAATATTCACGGGCCCTGTTGTTGACGCCCTCCGGATCCGAGACGAGAGAGCCGTCGTCGGCCAGCAGCGTCAAGAGCTGCTTATGGACACTCTGTCTTTTTTCCAGCGAGTAGAAGAAGGGGGAGCCGCGGTCCAGATCCCGCAGGAACCGGATCCGTGACCTCACGAACGCGCCTCGGGACCCGACGAGCTGCAGGTCCTTCAGCGCGGCCTTCTTCGCTTCGTACACCGTCCGCAGGGCCGGGTCCTCGACGACTTGACCGAGACGGGACTCCAGGTCGAGCACCTCTTTTTCTAGGCGCCCGACCCTGGCCGCCCGCCTCTTGGTCGACCCCCTCGCGTACTCTTGACAGAAGACGCGGACGTGAGCCTTGCCCACGTCCCACCATAGCCTCAAGGAGGGGAAGCCCCCCTGCTTCCTTCTCCAGTCGGCCCAGAAACGACGGAACGAGTCCTGGAACCGCACGTCCTCCAGCAGCTGGTTGTTAAAATGCCAGTACGCGGACCCCGTCCTCGCGCGGAGCGAAGCGAACTCCGCCCACACCAGGTGGTGGTCCGAACACGGCACCGGTCGCTTGTAGGCCGCCGGGACGCAGGAAACATACGCCCGAGACACGTAAAGGCGGTCGATTCTGGACCATCCTACTCCAGGCCTCACCCAAGTAAATGCGCTGGAGTCGGGGTGGAGATTTCGCCAGACGTCCACCAAGTCGAAGGACCCGACCAGGTCCCTCAACTTCTCGATCGCCGTCATGCTCTGCGGGGCACCGGAGCGGTCCCTCGCCTCGAGGGTGCAGTTAAAATCCCCCCCGAGGACAATGCAGTCGCCGACGTCGACGGAGTCAAAAAGAGCGGACACTTCTTCGAAGAAGCGCGCTTGCCGCGGGCCGGGCTGAGGGGCGTACACGTTCACGAGATGGAGCAGCACGTCCCCCAGGCGAACCGTGACGTGCAGCAAGCGGCCTGGCACGGGCTCCTCGACCCCCAAGATCTCCGGCTGAAAATGCGGGGCCAACAAGATGGCCACCCCACAAGAAGTGGTAGTGAGGTGGCTCACGCGGACCTCTCCTTGCCATTCCAGGAGCCACGTGGCTTCGTCTCCCGGAACGGTGTGGGTTTCTTGCAGGAAGCACACCGCATATTTCCCCTCCCGCAGGAGCGAAAAATTGTTAAATCTACGGTGTGCCTCTCTGCCGCCGTTGATGTTGAGGCTGGCTATGGTTATCTTCATGACAAAAGCAGAGTGCAACCTCTACCTAACCTATTGTGGCGAGGGGAGTGGAGTCGTTTGTTGACCTCCACTCCCTCAGCAGCCCAGCGAGGAACCTTTTGAGCCGGCGCAGCTCAAGGCCTTGCGCCTTTGATAAGGGCCCGCCCGCGGCCATGGTTTTAGCGGCGGTGCGGACGGACGGGATGAGCAGCCCCGGCTCGGACCATCTTTCCAGGGCCAGATGGGTTCGGTTGCGGCGACCCTGGCTCTGGACCAAAAAGTCCTGGAGTTCCTTTGCAGGAATGATGGGGGACTCAGCGGCGGGCACGAGGAGATCCACCGCCTCACTGGCGATGGACTCGAGATCTTCTCCCTCGTCCCCCACCGAGTCCCCGTCCCACTCCGGGAGGTCGCTGCCAGCAGCCGGCCCGTCGACCGCACGAGGTATGGCAAATGGCCCGGCCGCTCCATCCGGCCCTGGCTCTGCCCCAATCCCACCCCCAGGATCGTCGGCAGAGGAGTCCCCACTGGGCTCTTTTAAAAGCGGTGCTGGGTCAGGAAGCGACAGCGGAAGGGGTTCCTCCTCCGCCCCAGGAACCGGGGAAGGTGGAGAGACCTGGCCAAAGTAATGTTCCAGGTCCTCTAAGTATCCCAGCTCCAAAGTAGGGGGCGAGGGTTGTTGTTCTTCCACCTCCCTCCCGCCACCCCCCGGCCCAGCGTGTACAGAATCGTTAAAATTGTTAACATTTTTTGTTTCTTCCGGGTCGAGCGACTCCCGGGGGAAGTTGGTTAATAGCTGGGCGGGCTCAGGTTCGGCCTTTTCGGCCCCGCCCGCCTCAGTCCCCGGGACGCTCGACTCGGCGGCTACGCATTCCTCCACTGGCCCCACGCCCCCCACGACAGGCAGATCTTCCACGCCATCCCCGGTAGGCGGAGGCTGGGCAGCCTCGACTGTCTCACCCTCCCCGGGGACAGATTCCTCCTGCCCACGGCGCAGTTTGGGGGCGCTGGTCGGGGACGCGGGACACGCGGCTGGCACCGACTCCTCCGCGGAGGGATGTTGTTCCCCCTCCGCCTCATTGGAGCGGCGCCTCCTTTTGTTCCTGGAGGGGGCGCGGAGGCAGGGAGACCCCCATGTCTGCCGAGGCCTCCCGCTCCACTCCCACCTTTTTCTTATCTTGCCCGCGCCCGTGCTCCTCTGTGATATTGGTCAAGGGCTCGGGCACGGGCTCAGGGCACCCCGCGCTCGCCGGTGACAGGGTTGGGCTGAGCGCGGTAATCAAATTGTCTGGCGCACTGAGGGGACCCGCTTCGAGATATTTCGCCTTCCTCCGCGCCTTCTTTCTGATCGGACGTTCTCCCTCCCCCCCGCCGGAGGCCGTGAAAACAAAGGACGATGACCGCGCACCTACGGCTCCCGGCACGCGGACGCAACTAGGGAGAGGGGTGGCGGCGGCGCCAGCCTTGGCCGCCTTCAGTGGTTTGGCGGCCCTGGAGGCGGGGCAGTTCTTGCGAACGTGCCCACCTCCCTACAGGCATGGCACCGCACGCCGTCCGACGTCCAGAAGACGCGGTAGGCAGTCCCCTCGTGCACCACATTAAAACTACCCTCCGTCATCTCCTCCCACGCCAGTCGAACAAAGAGCTGGCGGCGGAAGGAGAAGACGTGGCGTAGGCTGCTCTCCCTGAGGCCGAGCGGTATGGGGTTTATCCCCGACCTTACCTCCCCCAGTTAGTGTAGATGAGGGAGGAGGAGCTCAACGGGAACAAAGGGCGGGACGTTTGAAAGGATGACCCTCTGCGCGGTGGCCTCGAGAGGGTCCACCGGCAGGAACGTCCCGCCCACCGTGAGCCCCTTTTCAAGGGCCAGGGACACCAGCCGCTCCGACCCCAGGAAGAACACGGCCTTCCCAGACATCTTGGAGGCTGCGACAATGGCCGAGGGGCCGACTACCCCAGCCATCGCCCGCACGCACTCCTCAATGCTCATTGTGGGGTGAGTGTAGCTCTTGACCCCGTGTTTCTTTGTTATAAGTCTGAAAGGTGGCAGGGCAGCAGGAGGCGCAGGAGGCGCCGTGGATGTGGACGCTGCCTGCGCGTACCTCTTAGCTGGCCCTGCCACCGGCGTGGATGGGGTCGCCATCACGGGGTCCCTTTCAGGGCTACACCCACCCCAAAGTCACAGGCCTTAATGTTCTTAATTGGCCTCGTTTAAGTGTGTGAGCAGAGGAGCTCTCAATGAGGCACACCTCTCCCCTGGTTGACAATTGGGGAGGGGCCTTGCTCCCTCTGCTCAGTTGTCTTAATTGTTTTTTCAATTCGGAGAAAAGGGCTCTCAGAGAGAGAGGGGAGAGACAGAGTGTGACAGAGAAAGAGTGTGGGGGGTGGGAAAGAGGGAAGCTGCGAGGGCAGGTCTCCCCTCACAGCGATGGGTGGGTGTTTCTTGGGGTGCACCCCCCAGATGATGGAAAGGCAAAAAACACAGTCTTTGTAGATGGTCTTCGGGTGGGGGGAGATGATGTCTTCACCAAGGGTAGCTGGAGCCACCCAGGCACACACTCCCAATGATGTTAAATCGGGTAATTAATGATACTTCAGCCAGGTCGCTCCAGCTATCCCAGGCTAGGCAATGGGGGATGGGTGCTTCAGTGGTGTGTGGGGCCTAGCTGTTAGCAAGACCCCCACACACACTTCCACACACACACACCCCCCGCGATGTTCCGGCCCTCGAAATGGTCTTCTTTCCTCCCCCCACCGATACAACAAAGTCTTTAGGGGAATGCACCAAAACACACCCACCTTTGGTTGATGAAGTTTCTCCCTCCTTCCACACTGGATAGTTGTTGTTCTTTTTCCCCCTCTCTCCAACTCTCTGTAGCAGTATTAAAGGTTGTTGAATTTTCTGCTCTCCTCCTCTCCCTCTGGATGAATTGGAATTGTAGAAAGCCCCTTCCTCCTCTTCCTGGGCTGTTTCACAGGGCTCACTTCAGGCTTTCCAGGCAGGAGCAACAGCAGGTAGCTCCTTCTCTCATTGCTCCAGGCTCCAAGTGAATAGGCCACGCCTCCAAAGCTCCACCATTGGTCCACAGATTCCCTGAAAGTAGCAGGTCAGGTGGATAAGGTGGTTCAGAAGGCATATGGAATGCTTGCCTCTATTGGCCGAGGCATAGAATGCAAGAGCAGGGAAGTTATGCTTAAATTGTATAATACTCTGGTTCGGCCACAGCTGGAGTACTGTGGCAGTTCTGGTTGCCGTATTATAGGAAGAACGTGATTGAACTGGAGAGGGTGCAGAGGAGATTTACGAGGATGCTGCCTGGAATGGAGAATCTTAGCTACGAGGACTGATTGGATCGGATTGATTGGATAGGATCAACCGGGACCTTTTCGTGAAGAAAATCCTGCTGGGAACATGTCATGTATTCAACCAGCATTGTAACCCATGTATAAACTGACCTAAGTTGTACACCGTGAGAACACTGACCACTAGGTGGGAGACACTCCTAACCTGGACCTTCAGGTATAAAAGGGGAAGCTCCACCCACCTTCATCACTTGAGTGCTAAGGAATAAAGGACAGGTCACAGACTGACCTTCTCTCAAGCATGGGCCTCGTGTGCATTTATACTGTGTAGTAAGGACGTATCAATGGCGACAAGAAACTGGGATTTAAAGCACGCGAGCATGGCCACTAGCAGAACAGACGAGAGGTACTGTGTTGAGGAATGGTTGGGACAGAGATGCCGCGATCTTCCAACGAAATATGGAAAGCCTCCTCAAGTCGATTCCAGGGACGGTGGTTTTTCAGGACGACATCCTCATTACGGGTTACGATACTGAAGAACACCTCCACAACCTGGAGGAGGTGCTACGCAGACTGGACCGGGTAGGTCTGCGACTGAAAAAGGCGAAGTGCGTCTTCCTAGCTCCAGAGGTAGAATTCCTGGGGATGAGGGTAACAGCAGACGGGATCAGCCCTACTGCATCCAAGACGGAAGCGGTCCAGAGAGCACCCAGACCCCGTAATACGACGGAGCTGCGTTCGTTCCTGGGGCTCCTGAACTATTTTGGTAACTTTCTTCCCAAATTGAGCATGCTGCTAGAGCCGCTACACGTGCTCCTACGCAAAGATCGCGAATGGGTCTGGGGGGACAGCCAGGAAAGGGCTTTTAATAGAGCACGCAATTTGTTATGTTCCAACAATCTGTTAACGCTATATGACCCATGTAAGAAACTTGTGTTAACGTGCGATGCGTCGTCCTATGGTGTCGGGTGTGTGTTGCAGCATGTCAATGCCAAGGGTCAGTTACAGCAGGTAGCTTATGCCTCCAGGAGTCTGTCCCAGGCAGAAAGGGGCTACGGGATGGTAGAAAAGGAGGCGCTCGCATGTGTATATGCGGTAAAGAAAATGCACCAGTACCTGTTTGGCAGGAAATTTGAGCTGGAGACTGATCACAAACCCCTAACGTCCCTTTTGGCCGACAACAAGGTCATAAATGCAAATGCATCGGCCCGCATACAGAGGTGGGCACTCACGTCGGCTGCCTATGACTGCACAATTCGGCACAGACCGGGCACCGAAAACTGCGCCGATGCACTCAGCAGGCTCCCACTAGCCACCACTGAGGGGGCTACCAAGCATGGTGCTGAGATGGTCATGGCTGTTGAAGCTTTCAGAAGCGAAGGCTCACCCGTGACAGCCCGTCAGATTAAAGTCTGGACAAATAGAGACCCGCTATTGTCTCTAGTCAAGAAATGTGTCCTGAATGGGGACTGGGCAGCCACGTACAGGGCATGCCCTGAGAAATTTAAACCATTTCACAGGCACAAGGATGAACTCTCGATTCAGGCTGATTGCCTACTGTGGGGAAACCGCGTAGTCATGCCCCAGATGGGCAGAGAGGTGTTCATCAGAGAACTCCACAATGGGCACCCGGGCATTGTCACGATGAAGGCAATTGCCAGGTCACACGTTTGGTGGCCAGGGATCGACGCAGATCTGGAACTTTGTGTTCGCAGGTGCAATACGTCTGCCCAGCTGGGCCATGCGCCCAGGGAAGCCCCCCTTAGCCCCTGGCCATGGCCCACCAAGCCTTGGTCATGCATCCATGTGGACTACGGAGGTCCTTTTATGGGGAAAATGTTTTTGGTTGTAGTAGATGCCTACTCCAAATGGATGGAGTGTGACATTTTAAATTCAAGCACATCCTCTGCCACGGTAGAAAGTCTATGGGCAATGTTCGCCGCCCACGGTCTGCCGGACATCTTGGTCAGCGACAATGGCCCGTGCTTCACAAGCACTGAATTCCAGGACTTCATGGCAGGCAATGGAATTAACCATGTTAGAACGGCACCATTCAAGCCGGCCTCAAACGGCCAGGCAGAACGAGCAGTGCAGATAATCCATCAGGGGATGCTCAGATTCCAGGGGGGTTCCCTACAAACCCGCTTATCACGCCTCCTGTTGGCCTATAGATCCCGACCACACTCGCTCACAGGGGTTCCATTTGCAGAGCTACGAATGAAAAGGACGCTCAAAACCCGATTATCCCTTATACACCCCACCATGAAAGAAATTGTCGAGAGCAGGCGCCAGTCACAATATCACTACCATGACAGGAATGCGAGGGCGCGATGTATTGATGTAAATGATGCTGTTTTTGTCCTCAACTACGCTGCAGGGCCCAAATGGCTCGCAGGCACTGTGGTTGCCAAAGAGGGAAATAGGATTCTGGTAGTTAAACTTACCAATTGACAAATCTGCCGCAAACATGTGGATCAAACAAAAAGGAGGTTCAGCAACCCCATAGAAGAAGCAGAGGAAGAACACGATATGGAGTTCACTCCACCACAGGTGACCAAACACCGGAACCAAAGGGAGGAGAGCCCAGTCACTGTGGACAGTCCGGACAGGCCTGAGGCACTGCAAACAGCAGACACTCAGGCCAGTGCCCAACAACCGGAGCCCCAACTCAGGCGCTCTACAAGGGAACGTAAACCACCAGAGAGACTCAACCTGTGATCCCAATAAGACTTTGTGGGGGAGGTGATGTCATGTATTCAACCAGCATTGTAACCCATGTATTAACTGACCTAAGTTGTACACTGACCACTAGGTGGGAGACACTCCTAACCTGGACTTTCAGGTATAAAAGAGGAAGCTCCACCCACCTTCATCACTTGAGTGCTAAGGAATAAAGGACAGGTCACAGACTGACCTTCTCTCAAGCATGGGCCTGGTGTGTATTTATACTGTGTAGTAAGGACCTATCAGAACATGTGGCATGAAAGTCGGCGACATCTTGGCCTTGCAGGACCTCCCGAAGAGAGGTTACTTTGATGTGACCTTCAGAACCGTCGCCCTCTGCCTGAAGTTCCTGAAGGGACTGAAGGAGGCGAGTGAACCGCTGCGCTCAGTGCTGACTTGGGAGCCACTGTTCACCCGACAGTTGCAGAGAAGACGCACTATCACAGTGCAGATGTACAACCCCCACATCCCAGTCATTGATGTGCTGACTTTCCCGCCAGGTATGTCGATGGGGCAGGAAACAGCAGCGACCTGAAAGACTTGCACGGGATATGGACCAGCAAGCACCAGATCCAGGTCACCATGAAGGTGGACGCCAGCGGAACCATCCTGCACCCCCTCTCCAGCTTCGCCATCGGAGGAAGTCGGGGCTACATGGTGTACGCTGGCCAGCCCAATGTGTGCCGGACCTGCGGGAAGGCAGGCCATGTGGCGGCAAGCTGCAAAACTGTCATCTGCTGAAACTGCAAGAACGAAGGCCACCAGACAAAGGACTGTAAGGAGACCAAGTGCTGCAACCTCTGTGGTCTGGCTGGGCACCTTTACAAAAACTGCCCCAAACGCAAATTCAGCTATGTGCAGGCAGCAAAGAACATTGCACCAGAGGAGGAGGAAGCTGAGGAACACAACGCTCCAGAGGAGACCCACACTCTCCCCCCGACCAACGCCCTGGGCAAAGAAGCAACCGCCCTCGTGGACTCGGAACAAGTCGGTGAGGAAGAGAAGCCTGCCATGGCGAGCTGCGAGACACCAGCAGCCAGCAGCGAAGCTCTCCCCCATCGCACCGAGTCCAGGAACGAGGAGACAGCGGACGATGAAGCGGGATGGGAGACCGTCAAGAAAAAGGCCCGCAAGCGTAAGGAGAACAGGCGAGCAAGGGCCCCTGCGGGAACGACAGGGAAGAGGCGGCTAACGTCCACGACAGACAGCAGCGACGGCAGCTCGTCTGATGAGGAAAGGCGAGACAAAGCCCCTCAATACCGCCACCAAAACAAGAGTCAATACGCCAACCCACAGCCACAGGCGACCGGGAGCAGTGAAGTGACCGGCACAGCCTCGCTCCGGGAACCCGGGAGCAGCGAAGCGCTCAGCGCACACGAGCTCCGGAATACCGGGAGCGACACAGCGATCGAAGCACACCAGCTCGAGATCGCTGCGACTGATGAAAAGAGGGAACCACCAACACCAGGCGAGGACAGTGCAGAAGACATATCGGACTTTCTGACAACACGACACCAGTCCCCTGGTCGAAACACTCCCACGGCAGAGGACGACCAGTATGCCAGCCCAGGTGAAGTAGACTTTTACAGTGAAAATCTATGTATGCAGGAACCGGCCACTGGGCAGGTCTCCAACGTAAAGGACAGTTTATTTAAAATGTAAATGTTTTGAACTGCAACCTGGAACTTAAACATGGATTTAAAAATAGCATCTATTGACGTGCGTAGCGTAAAATCCACTACGCGATGTGTTTCCACCTTGGGGAACCTCGCCAAGGTCAAAGCGGACCTGCTGTTCTTGCAGGAGTGCGGGCTGCCGCACTTCAGCAGTTACCGGCAGTGGTCACGATGGTGGGCCCATGGACCACCCATATGGTCAGGAGGCAACGACAGCCGGTCCTCCGGCCTGGGCATTCTGCTGTGGGGAGGCCACTTCACCATCACCGAAGTTAAGGAGGTGGTGGGCGGCCGCCTCCTCGTAGCAGACATAATGCACAAAAATTCCCCTCGAAGGCTAATTAACGTGTATGCCTCGCCTCTCAGAAGCAAGCGGCTGGCCCTCTTCCAGCAGCTCCCACTGCTGCTGGCAACGTCCAGGCCGGTCATTCTGGGCGGTGACTTCAACTGCATCATCGATGCGGCTGGACGATCCAGCAGAGCCGACAGCAAGCTGGGCACCACGTCCAGACTCCTGATGGATGCGGTAAAAGATGCCAAGCTGTGCGACGTCTTCAGCAACCCTGCAGACGGAGCACCGCTCAGATACACCTGGTCGAGACCAGACGGGTCCGTCCGTTCCAGAATAGACTTCCTGTTTGTGTCCCACACGCTCAAGGTCAGATCCACCGACGTCACGCCGGTGTTCTTCTCTGACCACTGCCTCCTACTGGCCGACTGTCGCCCACAGGAAAACCAGAAAGTTGGCAGGGGGGATATGGAAGCTGAACGTGAAACTGTTGACTCCGGAAAACGTGGAGGAACTCAAGAGGGATTACAAAGGTTGGAGAACCGTAAAACCCCTCTGCGATTCCCCGATGCACTGGTGGGAAACAATCAAGACAAACATCAAGAGGTTCTTCACCCTCAAAGGTGTTCAGGAGGCGAGAGGGAGACAGAGGGAATTGTCCCAACTCCAGACGAATATGCAAAACCTGCTCCTGCTGCAGTCGATGGGGGTCGATGTCACGGAGGAACTCGAAGAGGTGAAGGGCCAGCAAGCCTCGCTCTTTGCCTCAGAGTCCTCCAAGATTATCTTCCTCTCCAGAGTCTGCTCCGTCGAGCAGGATGAGACGTGTTCGCGATTCTTCTTCCAAAAGGTACACAGGGGGAGCTCTGTGATCACCAGCCGAAAGGAAGAAGACGGTTCTGTGACGTCTTCGCAGCCCGACATGCTGAGGATCAGCAAATCCTTCTATGCCAGGCTGTATGACGTCAAGCCCACAGACCGCGTGGCCTCCCAGTCGTTCCTGTCGTCTATTTCGGAGGTCCTAAACGACAGTGAGCAGGAGAGTCTGGACCACCCGCTAACTCTGGACAAGATGACAAAGACCGTCCGGTCCCTTGCGATGATTAAAACTCCCGGAAGCGACGGCTTACCGGTCGAGTTGTATTCGCTCTGTGGGACTGGATGGGCCCAGACCTGCTGGAAGTGTATGGAGGTATGCTTCTGGCTGGTAGTATGTCAGAATCAATGAGGAAAGCAATCATCACCCTCATCTACAAGCAGAAGGGGGAGAGGGAGGAAATCAAAAACTGGCGGCCCATTTCGCTGCTCAATGTGGACTACAAGATCCTGTCAAAGGTCATCGCCAACAGGGTCAAGCCTGCTCTTGAGCTGGTGATTCACCCGGACCAGACCTGCGCTGTCCCCGGCAGGAAGATCTCTGATAGCCTGGCGCTGCTCAGGGATACGATCGCCTACGTGCGGGACAGGGGGGTGGACACCTACTTAATCAGCTTAGACCAGGAGAAGGCCTTTGACAGGATATCGCACACGTACCTGATGGACGTGCTCTCCAAAATGGGGTTTGGGGAGGGTATCCACAATTGGATCCAACTGCTCTACACAGACATGAGTCGTGCGGTTCTAATCAACGGGTGGGAAACTGATAGCTTTTCGGTCAGATCTGGAGTCAGGCAAGGCTGTCCTCTCTCGTCTCTCTTGTTTGTGTGTTGTATCGAGCCCTTTGCCGGGTCCATCAGGAAGGGTGCGGGCATTAGAGGGGTGACGATCCCAGGCAGCAGAGGCGCTCAGGTCAAAACCTCCCTCTTCATGGACGACGTAGCCATCTTTTGCTCGGATCCGCAGATTGCTCACAATCTGTGACCAGTTTGAACTGGCCTCAGGAGCAAAGGTCAATCGCAGCAAGAGCGAGGCCATGCTCTTTGGCAACTGGGCCGACCGATCCTTTATTCCCTTCACCGTTAAACCAGATTACCTGAAGGTGTTGGGAATATGGTTCGGAGCGGACGGGGCGTGCGCCAAAAACTGGGAAGAGCTTATCGCCAAAGTGAAGCAAAAACTGGGATGGTGGAAGCTGCGCTTCCTCTCCATGGCAGGAAAGAACCTGGTCATCAGGAGTGAGGTATTCTCGGGGTTGCTGTACGTGGCACAGGTCTGGCCCATCTCTCGCTCCTGTGCCGCGGCAGTCACCCGGGCCGTCTTCCACTTTGTCTGGAGGTCCAAAATGGACCGTGTCCGCAGAGACACAATGTACAAATCTCTGGACAGTGGAGGAAAGGATGTTCCGAACGTGGCCCTCATCCTGATGGCCACCTTTGTGTGCGGCTGCATCAAGCTGTGCACAGACCCCTGGTACGCAAACACCAAGTGTCACTACGTGCTGAGGTTCTACCTGTCCCCGGTGTTGCGAAGGATGGGTCTGGCCACGCTGCCGCGAAACGCCCCACCAGCTGGACCATGCCTGTCCACCTGTCCTTCGTGGAAAAGTTTTTCACAAAAAAAACCCTTTGACCACAAGGCCATAAAACAGTGGTCAGCACGTAAGGTCCTGGACGCCCTACAAAAGAAGGAGAGGGTGGACCCTGTCGGGTGGTTCCCTGAGCAGACTGTCGAACTCGTTTGGCAGAACGTCTCATCGCCAGAGCTTTCACACAAGCACCAAGATGTAGCTTGGTTGGCGGTGAGGAGGGCCTTACCTGTCAGAGCGTTCATGCACAGCCGGCGTCTCAGCAACACGGCACGGTGCCCCCGGGCCGGCTGCGGGGCGGACGAGACTGTCACCCACCTCCTTCAGGATTGCGCCTTTGCAAGGCAGGTCTGGAAAGAGATGGAGTGGTTGCTGTCGAGGTTCATCCCGAGCAGCTCCGTAACACAGGACTCTGTGCTCTCCGGGCTGTTCCCAGGGACACACACCGAGACTGACATCACCTGCTGCTGGAGGGCCATCAACTCGATGAAAGACGCACTTTGGTCTTGCCGAAACTTGCTGGTCTTCCAGAGCAAGGAGATGTCCACGTCTGCGTGTTGCAGACTGGCGCAATCCAAGATCCAGGATTACGTGCTGAGAGACGCACTAAAAATTGGTGCAGTCGCCGCAAAGGGAAGGGCCACAGTTTGAAGCCCTTCTGCCACGGTAAACCAAGGGGATGGAATCTGTATAAAACTCCCCTCGGGCTGCAATGGTAAACCTTTTGTATCCATAGAGCACCATGATCTGCAAACACCTATGTAGTGCCATGTATAATGCAAGTTCTGTTGCGTAATGCATGTTGGAAACAAATGTAACTGTACCCTCACTGTGTACCGTATGGTGACACATGTAATGTAACTTGATGAACGGACCACAATGTATCCTGGATTGTATGAATCGTACCTTGAAATGTAAAGTAAAGAAATGTATACACACCTGGAGTATTGTGTACAGTTTTGGTCTCCTAACTTGAGGAAGGACATTCTTGCTATTGAGGGAGTGCAGCGAAGGTTCACCAGACTGATTCCCGGGATGGCGTGACTGACCTATCAAGAAAGATTGGATCAACTGGGCTTGTATTCATTGGAGATCAGAAGAATGAGAGGGGACCTCATAGAAACGTTTAAAATTCTGACGGGTTTAGACAGGTTCGATGCAGAAAGAATGTTCCCAATGTTGGGGAAGTCCAGAACCAGGGGTCACAGTCTGAGGATAAGGGGTAAGCCATTTAGGACCGAGATGAGGAGAAACTTCTTCACCCAGAGAGTGGTGAACCTGTGGAATTCTCTACCACAGAAAGTAGTTGAGGCCAATTCACTAAATATATTCAAAAGGGAGTTAGATGAAGTCCTTACTACTCGGGGGATCAAGGGTTATGGCGAGAAAGCAGGAAGGGGGTACTGAAGTTTCATGTTCAGCCATGAACTCATTGAATGGCGGTGCAGGCTAGAAGGGCTGAATGGCCTGCTCCTGCACCTATTTTCTATGTTTCTATGTTTCTATGTATTGAACGGAACTGCAGTCAGCATCCAAATATAATGTATGGAATTGCTGACCGCATCCAAATGTACTGAACTACTTTCGAATGTATTGTGCAAATTTTTATATGAATAAAGTATATTTTGAAATTTTAAAAAAAAAGATTGGATCGGCTGGGTTTGTTTAGCAAGGGCCTTTTTCCATTGGTGGAGGGTCTATTTCGAGGGGGCATAGTTTTAAGGTGGTTGGTGGAAGGTTTAGAGGGGATTTGAGGGGGGCTTCTTCAAGCAGAGAGTTGTGGAGTTCTGGAACTCGCTGCCTGGAAGGGTGTTGGATGCAAAAAACCCTCACCATATTTAAAAGGATGGGCACTTAATGTGCCGTAATCTGCAGCGTTACGGACCTAGAGCTGTTATTTGGGATTAGACTGGATAACCTCTTGTTGGTTGGCGCAGATATGATGGTAAGTACTGCAGGAATCGAATTCGGCCAGGGTGATCTCCTGGACTCGTTTCAATCGCCTGGATGGGTCGGAGAGGAATTTTCCCAGATTCTTTTCCTCAATTGGCCTGGGTTTTATCTGGTTTTTGCCTCTCCCATGAGATTGCATGGCTCCGGTTGGGGTGGAGTGCAGAATATTTCAGTGTAAGGGGTGTCGCAGTTATGTGTGGTGGACTGGTTGGGCTGGGTGCTCTTTACCTTTCTACCATTGTTCATTGTTCATAGGTTTATTATATGTAACCTTCAGTGCTGCTGACCGAGGGCCATGTGGCTCTTTGTCGGCTGGTGCGGACACGATGGTCCGAAATGGCCTCCTTCTGCGCTGTAAATTTCTGTTTCTGAATAGTTTTTTGGGGTACTCCAGAGGTAATGGTGCAGGAGTGGGAAGAGAAGCCATTGCAGGAGGTTCTCTGTCTACATCTGGACAATTAGGAATTAAACCAGGTGAGGGCAGTCCTGCCCAGCTGGACGATTGAGGAGAGGCATTGGAGGAGGATGGTGTCAGCTGTGGCTCAGTGGGCAGCACACTCACCTGTGAGTCAGAAAGTTGTGGGTTCAAGTCCCACTCCAGGGACTTGACCACAAAAAATCTAGGCTGACAATCCAGTGCAGTACTGAGGGAGCGCTGCATTGTCAGAGGTGCCGTCTTTTGGATGAGATGTTAAACTGAGGCCCCATCTGCCCTCTCAAGTGGAGGTAAAAGATCCCATTGCACTATTTTGAAGAAGAGTAGGGGAGTTATCTCTGGTGTCCTGGACAATATTTATCCCTCAATCAACATCACAAAAAAACAGATTATCAGGTCATCATCACATTGCTGTTTGTGGGAGCTTGCTTTTATGCGAATTGGCTGCCGCATTTCCCACATTACAACAGTGACTACACTCAAAAAAAACCGTCATTGGCAATAAAGCACATTGAGATGTCCGATGGTCGTGAAAGGCGTTATATAAATGCAAGTTTTTTTTAAACTGTGGCAGAGGGGTCGAGAATGATGAGGAGGGCTAGTTCACCCGGTCACAGTCACATAGGATGTCATTTGTGACTTTGATAAGGACTGTTTCAGTGATATGGTGGGCCGAAAACCTGATTGGAGGGGTTCAAACATAGAATTGCAGGGAAGCTGGGCATGGATTTGGGAAGTGACAAGACGTTCAACACGTTTGGGGAGGAAAGCGAGATTGCTAAGCCAGAGAGGTCAATGATGAGGTTTTTTCTAGGAGAGGGGTGATGATGGCAGATTTGAAAGGGAGGGGACAGTATCTGAGGGGAGAGAATCGTCAACAATATCGGATAACATTGGTACCAGGAAAGGAAGTTGGGTGCTCAACAGTTTGCTTTGAATAGGGTAGAGAGAATAGGGCAGGAGCTGGATCTCATGGTCATGATATACTCGGAGAGGGTATGAGGCAAGGTAGGCGACAGCCGAGAGAAAGTTTTTTAAAATTTTAAAATATACTTTATTCATATAAAACTTTGTACAGTACATTCAAAAGCAGTTCAGTACATTTAGCTGCAGTCAGCAATCCCATACACTACATTTGGGTGCTGACAGCAGTTCCGTTCGATACATTTCCTTGCTTTTCAGTTCAAGTACAATTCGGTACAATACGGGATACATTGTAGTACATTCAACAAATGACATTACATGTGTCACTATACAGTACACGGAATGGGTGACGGTACATTTACATTTTTCTTTTCAACGTGCATTACGAAACAGACCTTGCATTGTACATGGCACTACATAGGTGTTTACTGATCATGGTGCTCCATGTTCACAAAAAAGAAGTTTCAAATACAGCCCGAGGGGAGTTTTGTACTGATTCCATCCCCTGGGTTTACCGTGGCAGAAGGGCTTTAAACTGTGGCCCTTCCCCACCGTGCCTTTGCGGCGACTGCACCAATTTTTAGTGCGTCCATCAGCACGTATTCCTGGATCTTGGATTGCGCCAGTCTGCAACACGCAGACGTGGACATCTCCTTGCTCTGGAAGACCAGCAAGTTTCGGCAAGACCAAAGAGCATCTTTGACCGAGTTGATGGCCCTCCAGCAGCAGGTGATGTCAGTCTCGGTGTGTGTCCCTGGGAACAGCCCGTAGAGCACAGAGTCCTGTGTTACGGAGCTGCTCGGGATGAACCTCGACAGCAACCACTGCATCTCTTTCCAAACCTGCCTTGCGAAGGCGCAATCCTGAAGGAGTTGGGTGACAGTCTCGTCCGCCCCGCAGCTGACTCGGGGGCACCGTGCCGTGCTGCTGAGATGTCGGCTGTGCATGAACGCTCTGACAGGTAAGGCCCTCCTCACCGCCAACCAAGCTACGTCTTGGTGCTTGTGTGACAGCTCTGGCGATGAGACGTTCTGCCAAACGAGTTCGACAATCCGCTCAGGGAACCAGCCTGGAGAAAGTTGTGAGGTCAAGGCTGGGCAGGGGGAACATTGTGGAAGTTTGGGTTGAGGTAAGGAGGGAAGAGGTAGATACAGCTAATAAGATGATCTCAGTCCATGAGTTCCTCACACTTGTTGGAGGGGAGGGTGGTGGTGAAAGGGCTGAGGGGTTTTAGAAGATAGTTGGTAATGGAGAACATAAGAACATCAGAACATAAGAATTAGGAACAGGAGTAGGCCATCTAGCCCCTCGAGCCTGCTCCGCCATTCAATAAGATCATGGCTGATCTGGTCGTGGACTCAGCTCCACTTACCCGCCCTCTCCCCGTAACCCTTAATTCCCTTATTGCTTAAAAATCTATCTATCTTTGACTTGAAAAGATTCAATGAGCCAGCCTCAACTGCTTCCTTGGGCAGAGAATTCCACAGATTCACAACCCTCTGGGAGAAGAAATTCTTTCTCAACTCGGTTTTAAATTGGCCGTTCCGTATTTTGAGGCTGTGCCCCCTAATTCTAGTCTCCCCCACCAATGGAAACAACCTCTCTGCCTCTATCTTGTCTATCCCTTTCATGATTTTAAATGTTTCTAGAAGATCACCCCTCATTCTTCTGAACTCTAAGGAGTAAAGACCCAGTCTACTCAATCTATCATCATAAGGTAACCCCCTCACTTCTCGAATCAGCCGAGTGAATCATCTCTGTACCCCTTCCAAAGCTAGTATATCCTTCCTTAAGTAAGGTGACCAAAACTGCATGCAGTACTCCAGGTGCGGCCTTACCAATACCTGAGACAGTTGCAGCAACACCTCCCTGCTTTTGTACTCCACCCTTTTCGTAATGAAGGCCAACATTCCATTTGCCTTCCTGATTACCTGCTGCACCTGCAAACTAACCTTTTGGGATTCATGCACAAGGACCCCCAGGTCCCTCTGCACCACAGCATGTTGTAATTTCTCCCCATTCAAATAATATTCCCTTTTACTGTTTTTTTCCCCAAGGTGGATGACCTCACACTTTCCGACATTGTATTCCATCTGCCAAACCTTAGCCCATTCGCTTAACCTATCCAAATCTCCTTGCAGCCTCTCTGTGTCCTCTACACAACCCGCTTTCCCACTAATCTTAGTGTCATCTGCAAATTTTGTTGCACGACACTCTGTCCCCTCTTCTAGGTCATCTATGTATATTGTAAACAGTTGTGGTCCCAGTACTGATCCCTGTGGCACACCACTAACCACTGATTTCCAACCGGAAAAGGACCCATTTATCCCGACTCTCTGCTTTCTGTTCGCCAGCCAATTCTCTATCCATGCTAATACATTTCCTCTGACTCCGCGTACCTTTATCTTCTGCAATAACCTTTTGCGTGGCACCTTATCGAATGCCTTTTGGAAATCTAAATATACCACATCCATTGGTACATCTCTATCCACCATGCTCGTTATATCCTCAAAGAATTCCAGTAAGTTAGTTAAACATGATTTCCCTTTCATGAATCCATGCTGCGTCTGCTTGATTGCACTATTCCTATCCAGATGTCCCGCTATTTCTTCCTTAATGATAGTTTCAAGCATTTTCCCCACTACAGATGTTAAACTAACCGGCCTATAGTTACCTGCCTTTTGCCTGCCCCCTTTTTTAAACAGAGGCATTACATTAGCTGCTCTCCAATCTGCTGGTACCTCCCCAGAGTCCAGAGAATTTTGGTAGAAGAGAAGCTGGGGTTTAACTTTGCACTCCAGGATGATTCTGGGGTAGTGACCAGTTTGGGCACAGGAGAGCAGGACCCAATAGTGCTTTATGTGGCCAGAGCAGGCGATAAATGGCTAAACCAGTTGTGCACCATAAACAGTCAAGTCTGCATCTCTTGGATTTAAGGGAGCGAAGATGAGGGCCGTAACTGGGGGAATGTCCAGGGTGAGAGAGAGTAATGGTTTTAATGGGGACAAGGGCAGCAAAGGTGAGGGTGGGATTAGATATTTTGTGGATTAGAATGGAGGGCCAATGGCTAGACAGTTGGGAATTTGATAGTGCATTGTAAATGACGGGGAGAATTTTTTTCAGGAGTGGACACAGAAGGAAGTGGGGGGTGGGAAGGGGGATGTGAGTGGAGAGTGATACAAGGGAGTGATCAGAGATGGTCTCCAACAGCAGTGGCTCACTGATGACCAACAGGGTTGGGGACAGTACTGAGACAGGGGGAGGCTGGTGTTGGTAGTGCCCCTGCGTGCGACTACAAATCCTTACCTGCTCCTCTTTACTGTCAATGACTATGAGGTGAGACCGGGTGGAGAAGTAATGCATGTTAGCTGCATTCCAGTCCTTCACAGATGCCTCCGAAATACTTCCAGCCGGTGGCACAATGTGTACATTGGGAATCTGTAAACACACTACAAATAGTTACTCTGTGAAACATAAATTCCACGGCTTGTTCATTTCATTCCCCGTTATTACACGGGAGAAAGCAGTGTGCTGTGCAGCTCGGTGGTATCGCTGGTGTCCTAAACTCACTCAGGTTTCTCAATAGAAAACGATCCCCTCTAACCCCACACAGAGGGTGATGATGTCATCGTGGCACTGACACCGCACGAACCCAACTTCCACCCCTAAGTTACTGTCACTGCCGCGTATCCACCCCTCAGGTGTTGTCACTGCTCCCATTTTGATCGACTTCCGGATCCATGGAAAATAAAAGAGCCGAATGTCGCTCAAGAGGCGACCTGACCCGCAGCTGTGGTAAAAACCATGGAAACGGGCCCCGTTTCGGGCAGGGGGCAATTTCAACCTCTTAGGGTGTTACCCACTGAGCCACAGCTGACACTAGAGGGCTACATGGAACATTCAGGGGGCAAAATTGCCCCTATTTGAGAGACCCATTAGCACCTCCGGGGGGTGCTAACGCGGCAGAAGAAACCGCCCGGGAGTTTGCGGAGGTGCTGCCCCTCACCGTCCCGTGCCGACCTCAATGCCCCGCGGGGGAAATTGCCTCACAGGCCCCGGGGTTGGTGCGAACGGCTTCGCTCTCGAGGACATACCTAAAGGGGAGGGTGTCAGCGCCCCACACCGCCATCTTTACTGGTTTGCCGACTCTCGGTTTGGGTGCCGGGCTACAGGCCCAGTCCCATGCTGTCCTGGTGGCCTAGTGGAGGACATCAGAAGCCTTGCAGAGTGCGCAGCGTCCTCCCCTTTAAGCGAAGGGGAATGGCGTTGAATCATGTCAGTGCTACGCGGAGCATTCACGTAGCAATTCACTCGCCGCCCCAGTAGCGCCCCACCAACTGCCCCTAATGGAAGTGGAGTGGCGAGATTGTGCCTCACTTCCTTTGAGGAACGGGAAGCCCAATTCAATGACAGGAGTGGGATTTATGTGCCAGGCACAGAAAGTCCCAGCTCCAGCTGGTTACCGCCCCCAATCGGGGCACAGGGCAATTTCACAAGTGAATGTCACAATGTGGAACACCAGGAACAAGGGAATGTCACAATGTGGAACACCAGGAACAAGGGAATGTCACAATGTGGAACACCAGGAACAAGGGAATGTCACAACGTGGAACACCAGGAACAAGGGAATATCACAATGTGGAACAACGGAATGTTTAAGCCAATAGGGGAGCACCTTGTATGGGTCTTCAAATGAAGAAACCCTCAAGCACTTTGGTATCAAAAGTTGTTGGTTTATTCTTCTGTTTGTAAATAAATTCATCAGCTTTTGCACATTTGAAAGTTGTTTTCTTTCGTGGATTGTCAGAATGTCGCTGATAGCGGGCGGCTGAATGGGTTCTCTGTTCTTTAATGAAGGGAGCAGATTACATCGGACTTACAGCACAGAAAAAGGCTATTCGGCTCAACCAGTCCATGCCGCAGTTTATACTCCACTTGAGCCTCCTCCCATCTTTCCTCATCTAACTCTCAGCATAACTCTCTGTTCCCTTCTCCCTCATACGCTTATCTTGCCTCCCCTTAAATGCATCGATACTATTCACCTCAACTGCTCCCTATAGTAGCGAGTTCCACATTCTCACCCCTCTCTGGGTGGAGAAGTTTCTTCTGAACTCCCTATTTGATTTCTTTATAACTATCATGTATTGATGGCCTCAAGTTTTGTTCCTACTCACAAGTGGAAACATTCCCTCTGTGTCCACTCTATCAAAACCTTTCATAATTGTAAAGACCTCTATTAGGTCACCCCTCAGCCTTCTCCTTTCAAGAGAAAACAGACCCAGCCTGTTCATCCTTTCCTCATGGGCATAACCTCGCATTTCTGGTATCATCCTTGTAAAGTTAGGTAGTTACTGCTTCAGCAAGCCACAATCTGGCATGGAGCAAGATCTCCTCAAACAGTAACGTACCTATTCCCTGCCTGACTAAATTCTCATTGAGTTTCACATGACTGAAAGGCAGCAAAATAAGAACAATGAATTGCCCGTTGAATTTGCTGACACTCAAAAAAAACTTGCTGGTTAATTATGTTTTTTAAATGTACAGAACGACGACAAATGAATGATTTGGACGTAAATGTCGGGGACATGATAAAGAAATTTGCAGATGATACAAGAATTGACCATGTGGTTGACATTGAGGAGGAAAGCTTTAGACTGCAGGAAGATATCGATGAACTGGTTATTTGGGCAGAAAAGTGGCAAATGGAATTCAACCCAGAAAAGTGAGGCAATGCATTTGGGGAGCGTTAACAAGGCAAGGGAATACACAATACATGGGGGGATACTGAGTGGTGTGGAGGAAGAGAGGGACCTTGGAGTATATGTCCACAGATCCTTAAATGTAGCCGGACAGGTCGATAAGGTAGTTATAAAGGCATATGGAATGCTTTGCTTTATTAGCCGAGACATAGAATACAAGAGCAGGGAAGTTATGCTCGAACTGTTTACAACACTAGTTAGGCCACAGCTTGAGCACTACGTGCAGTTCTGGTCACCGCATTACAGGAAGGATGGAATTGCACTCGAAAGTGTGCAGAGGAGATTTACAAGGATGTTGCCAGGACTGGAAAACTTTAGCTATGAGGAAAGATTGGATAGGCTGGAGTTGTTTTCCTTGGAACAGAGGAGGTTGAGGGGAGATTTAATTGAGGTGTATAAAATTATGAGGGGCCTAGATAGAGTGGATAGGAAGGACCTATTTCCCTTGGCGGAGGGGGTCAATAACCAGGGGACATAGATTTAAAGTAGTTGGACTCGCGGGGAGATGAGGAAACATTTCTTCACCCAGAAGGCAGTGGGGGTCTGGAACTCACTGCCTGAAAGGGTGATAGAGACAGAAACCCTTATCACATTTAAAAAGTACTTGGGTGTGCACTTGAAGAGTCGTAACCTACGAAAGAAGGAGACGGTGGACCCTGTCGGGTGGTTCCCTGAGCGGACTGTCGAACTTGTTTGGCAGAACGTCTCATCGCCAGAGCTTTCACACAAGCACCAAGACGTAGCTTGGTTGGCGGTGAGGAGGGCCCTACCCGTCAGAGCGTTCATGCACAGCCGACGCCTCAACAGCACGGCACGGTGCCCCCGGGCCGGCTGCGGGGCGGACGAGACTGTCACCCATCTCCTTCAGGATTGCGCCTTTGCGACGCAGGTCTGGAAAGAGATGCAGTGGTTGCTGTCGAGGTTCATCCCGAGCAGCTCCGTAACACAGGACTCTGTGCTCTACGGGCTGTTCCCAGGGACACACACCGAGACAGACATCACCTGCTGCTGGAGGGCCATCAACTCGGTCAAAGACGCTCTTTGGTCTTGCCGAAACTTGCTGGTTTTCCAGAGCAAGGAGATGTCCACGTCTGCGTGTTGCAGACTGGCGCAATCCAAGATCCAGGAATACGTGCTGAGAGACGCACTGAAAATTGGTGCAGTCGCCGCAAAGGCACGGTGGGGAAGGGCCACAGTTTAAAGCCCTTCTGCCACGGTAAACCCAGGGGATGGAATCAGCACAAACCCCCTCGGGCTGTATTTGTAATTTACTTTTTGTGAACATAGAGCACCAAATCTGTAAACACCAATGTCGTGCCATGTACAATGCAAGGTGTGTTACGAAATGCATGTTTGAAAAGAAAAATGTAAATGTACCGTCACCCATTCCGGGCACTGGATTGTAACACATGAAACGTAATTTGTGTGAATGTACCACAATGTATCCCGTTTATTGGACCGAATCGCACTGGAACTGAAAAACAAGAAATGTAACGAACGGAACTGCCGTCAGCACCCAGATGTATTGTATGGGATTGCTGACCGCAGCGAAATATACTGAAATGCCATTGAATGTACTGTACAGATTGTTTTATGAATAAAGTATATTTTGAAATTTTAAAAAAATGCCTTGGGACGTTTCACTGCGTTCAAGGCGCTATATAAATACAAGTTTTTGTTGTTGCTGTTGTTGTGACGAAGACTCCCGGCCACAAGCTCACACCTCCCTATTGATCTTCCCCTGTGCAAAACTGGAACATTGCTTTTTCAAACACGTCAGATTCTGAATTAGTTTTCACATGAAGATTTGACAAACATTTACTTCACAGGCAATAAATATACATCGCGATTATATTTGCGGAAAACTTTCCCTGGCCCGAAGGCATGTGACTGAGGGAGCTTTGATTTCCTTTTAAGGACAATATGCAAATAAGGACGGCATCGTCTGTGTTACTGCAGTGTTTTCACAAGGGATATATCATTAGACATTGCAATATTTTAGCAGAATGGACATGTCAAAGCAGCAGCACTTTGTGAAAAGGGACATTGTGATTTTTTTATACATGAGTCGTTGAGACGTTAAGAGGCAGCGGATGATGTCGGGAGGCAGTTGTGTGCGAAAATCAAGCATACTTACCTGGCAGGGGAGTAACCATGATCAAGAAGGTGGTTCTCCCAGGACGAGGCTAGCCCATTGCACTTCGGGTGTGCTGACGCCTGCGATGTCCCCAAATGCGGGATACTCGACTGCAAAATTTGTGGTAGTGGGGGACTGCGTTCGCGCTCTCCCCTGGCTTTACAATCAATATCAGAATTAGCAACATATGCATTTGTAACTTCAATATTTCTTCATCAATCTCAATCGATACTTTATTTCCAACACAGGCACTGACAAAAATGGCCCCTAACCAACCCTGCAAAGCATTTACTGACAAGAGGTTATCACAAAACTCTCGGAGTCCAAGCCGACGAACTGCCTATCATCATGCACAGACAATTCAACAGGGGACGACGGACAACTCGTGTGGAACTGTGCTGTCATACACACACAATCCAACAAGGGGACCATATTTCAGGTTTAAGAAATCACATTTCAGTCGCTTAAATATCTCACTTGGATCTCGGGGACCACAATTCCACACAGTACGGAAGCTATGGTCTCAGCAGAACATCACGCACTTTCACTTGCTTTAGCCACATAGTTCATTCAGCTTTCTTCACTGCTACTTTGGACAAATTGCTTGGGCATTTTCAGCGTTAAATCAACTCCAACCCACAAATCTCTTTCAATTCATCTGTCGCTATCTCAGCACACTTATTTTGGATCAGCTCGCTGATTGGCGCGTGGGCACACACAGCAGGGAGCGACGAGGTCGGGGCGAAGGGGCGGTAAGAGACTGTGGAGGGACGTGATCGGGGACCAGGAGAGGCCTGAGTTCGGGGACAGGGACAGCACGGGGACAGCCCACACTGCGGTATAAAAAGGGAGGGAGAGACAAAGTGGGTCATTGTAGACCGGTTAGCCTGACATCAGTGCTGGGGAAAATGTTGCAAACATTTATTAAGGATGAAATAGCAGCGCATTTGGAAAGCAGTGACAGGGTCGGTCCAAGTCAGCACGGATTTAGGAAAGGGAAATCATGCTTGACAAATCTTATCGAATTTTTTGAGGATGTAACTAGTAGAGTGGACAAGGCAGAACCAGTGGATGTGGTGTAGTTGGACTTTCAAAAGGCTTTTGACAAGGTCCCATTGGTGTGTAAAATCAAAGCACGTGGTATTGGGGGTAATATACTGACGTGGATAGACGACTGGTTGGCAGAGAGTCGGGATAAACGGGTCCTTTTCAGAATGGCAGGCAGTGACTAGTGGACTGCCGCAGGGCTCAGTGCTGGGACCCCAGCTCTTTACAGTATACAAGTTTCGGCAAGACCAAAGAGCGTCTTTGACCGAGTTGATGGCCCTCCAGCAGCAGGTGATGTCTGTCTCGGTGTGTGTCCCTGGGAACAGCCCGTAGAGCACAGAGTCCTGTGTTACGGAGCTGCTCGGGATGAACCTCGACAGCAACCACTGCATCTCTTTCCAGACCTGCGTCGCAAAGGCGCAATCCTGAAGGAGATGGGTGACAGTCTCGTCCGCCCCGCAGCCGGCCCGGGGGCACCGTGCCGTGCTGTTGAGGCGTCGGCTGTGCATGAACGCTCTGACGGGTAGGGCCCTCCTCACCGCCAACCAAGCTACGTCTTGGTGCTTGTGTGAAAGCTCTGGCGATGAGACGTTCTGCCAAACAAGTTCGACAGTCTGCTCAGGGAACCACCCGACAGGGTCCACCCTCTCCTTCTTTCGTAGGTTACGACTCTTCAAGTGCACACCCAAGTACTTTTTAAATGTGATAAGGGTTTCTGTCTCTATCACCCTTTCAGGCAGTGAGTTCCAGACCCCCACTGCCTTCTGGGTGAAGAAATATTTCCTCATCTCCCCGCGAGTCCAACTACTTTAAATCTATGTCCCCTGGTTATTGACCCCCTCCGCCAAGGGAAATAGGTCCTTCCTATCCACTCTATCTAGGCCCCTCATAATTTTATACACCTCAATTAAATCTCCCCTCAACCTCCTCTGTTCCAAGGAAAAAACTCCAGCCTATCCAATCTTTCCTCATAGCTAAAGTTTTCCAGTCCTGGCAACATCCTTGTAAATCTCCTCTGCACACTTTCGAGTGCAATTCCATCCTTCCTGTAATGCGGTGACCAGAACTGCACGTAGTACTCAAGCTGTGGCCTAACTAGTGTTGTAAACAGTTCGAGCATAACTTCCCTGCTCTTGTATTCTATGTCTCGGCTAATAAAGCAAAGCATTCCAAATGCCTTTATAACTACCTTATCGACCTGTCCGGCTACATTTAAGGATCTGTGGACATATACTCCAAGGTCCCTCTCTTCCTCCACACCACTCAGTATCCCCCCATGTATTGTGTATTCCCTTGCCTTGTTAACGCTCCCCAAATGCATTGCCTCACTTTTCTGGGTTGAATTCCATTTGCCACTTTTCTGCCCAAATAACCAGTTCATCGATATCTTCCTGCAGTCTAAAGCTTTCCTCCTCAATGTCAACCACATGGTCAATTCTTGTATCATCTGCAAATTTCTTTATCATGTCCCCGACATTTACGTCCAAATCATTCATTTGTCGTCGTTCTGTACATTTAAAAAACATAATTAACCAGCAAGTTTTTTTTGAGTGTCAGCAAATTCAACGGGCAATTCATTGTTCTTATTTTGCTGCCTTTCAGTCATGTGAAACTCAATGAGAATTTAGTCAGGCAGGGAATAGGTACGTTACTGTTTGAGGAGATCTTGCTCCATGCCAGATTGTGGCTTGCTGAAGCAGTAACTACCTAACTTTACAAGGATGATACCAGAAATGCGAGGTTATGCCCATGAGGAAAGGATGAACAGGCTGGGTCTGTTTTCTCTTGAAAGGAGAAGGCTGAGGGGTGACCTAATAGAGGTCTTTACAATTATGAAAGGTTTTGATAGAGTGGACACAGAGGGAATGTTTCCACTTGTGGGTCGGAACAAAACTTGAGGCCATCAATACACGATAGTTACCAAGAAATCAAATAGGGAGTTCAGAAGAAACTTCTCTACCCAGAGAGGGTGAGAATGTGGAACTCGCTACTATAGGGAGTAGTTGAGGTGAATAGTATCGATGCATTTAAGGGGAGGCAAGATAAGCGTATGAGGAAGAAGGGAACAGAGGGTTATGCTGAGAGTTAGATGAGGAAAGATGGGAGGAGGCTCAAGTGGAAGAAAAACTGCGGTATGGACTGGTTGAGCCGAATAGCCTTTTTCTTTGCTGTAAGTCCGATGTAATCTGCTCCCTTCGTTAAAGAACAGAGAACCCATTCAGCCGCCCGCTATCAGTGACATTCTGACAATCCACGAAAGAAAACAACTTTCAAATGTGCAAAAGCTGATGAATTTATTTACAAACAGAAGAATAAACCAACAATTTTTGATACCAAAGTGCTTGAGGGTTTCTTCATTCGAAGACTCATACAAGGTGCTCCCCTATTGGCTTAAACATTCCCTTGTTGCACATTGTGACATTCCCTTGTTCCTGGTGTTCCACATTGTGACATTCCCTTGTGCCTGGTGTTCCACGTTGTGACATTCCCTTGTTCCTGGTGTTCCACATTGTGACATTCCCTTGTTCCTGGTGTTCCACGTTGTGACATTCCCTTGTTCCTGGTGTTCCACATTGTGACATTCACTTGTTCCTGGTGTTCCACATTGTGACATTCCCTTGTTCCTGGTGTTCCACATTGTGACATTCCCTTGTTCCTGGTGTTCCACAGTGTGACATTCACTTGTGAAATTGCCCTGTGCCCCGATTGGGGGCGGTAACCAGCTGGAGCTGGGACTTTCTGTGCCTGGCACATAAATCCCACTCCTGTCATTGAATTGGGCTTCCCGTTCCTCAAAGGAAGTGAGGCACAATCTCGCCACTCCACTTCCATTAGGGGCAGTTGGTGGGGCGCAATGGGGCGGCGAGTGAATTGCTACGTGAATGCTCCGCGTAGCACTGACATGATTCAACGCCATTCCCCTTCGCTTAAAGGGGAGGACACTGCGCACTCTGCAAGGCTTCTGATGTCCTCCACTTGGCCACCAGGGCAGCATGGGACTGGGCCTGTAGCCCGGCACCCAAACCGAGAGTCGGCAAACCAGTAAAGATGGCGATGTGGAGCGCTGACACCCTCCCCTTTAGGTGTGGCCTCGAGAGCGAAGCTGCTCACACCAACCCCGGGGCCTGTGAGGCAATTTCCCCCGCGGGGCATTGAGGTCGGCACGGGACGGTGAGGGGCAGCACCTCCGCAAACTCCCGGGCGGTTTCTTCTGCCGCGTTAGCACCCCCCGGAGGTGCTAATGGGTCTCTCAAATAGGGGCAATTTTGCCCCCTGAATGTTCCATGTCGCCCTCTAGTGTCAGCTGTGGCTCAGTGGGTAGCACCCTAAGGGATAGAAATTGCCCCCTGCCCGAAACGGCGCCCGTTTCCATGGTTTTTACCACAGCTGCGGGTCAGGTCGCCTCTTGAACGACATTCGGCTCTTTTTATTTCCATGGATCCGGAAGTCGATCAAAATGGGAGCAGTGACAACACCTGAGGGGTGGATACGTGGCAGTGACAGTAACTTAGGGGCGGAAGTTGGGTTCGTGCGGTGTCAGTGCCACGATGACATCATCACCCTCTGTGTGGGGTTAGAGGGGATCGTTTTCTATTGAGAAACCTGAGTGAGTTTAGGACACCAGCGATACCACCGAGCTGCACAGCACACTGCTTTCTCCCGTGTAATAACGGGGAATGAAATGAACAAGCCGTGGAATTGATGTTTCACAGAGTAACTATTTGTAGTGTGTTTACAGATTCCCAATGTACACATTGTGCCACCGGCTGGAAGTATTTCGGAGGCATCTGTGAAGGACTGGAATGCAGCTAACACACATTACTTCTCCACCCGGTCTCACCTCATAGTCATTGACAGTAAAGAGGAGCAGGTAAGGATTTGTAGTCACACGCAGGGGCACTACTAACACCAGCCTCCCCCTGTCTCAGTACTGCCCCCAACCCTGTTGGTCATCAGTGAGCCACTGCTGTTGGAGACCATCTCTGATCACTCCCTTGTATCGCTCTCCACTCACATCCCCCTTCCCACCCCCCACTTCCTTCTGTGTCCACCCCTGAAAAAAATTCTCCCCGTCATTTACAATGCACCATCAAATTCCCAACTGTCTAGCCATTGGCCCTCCATTCTAATCCACAAAATATCTAATCCCACCCTCACCTTTGCTGCCCTTGTCCCCATTAAAACCATTACTCTCCCTCACCCTGGACATTCCCCCAGATACGGCCCTCATCTTCGCTCCCTTAAATCCAAGAGATGCAGACTTGACTGTTTTTGGTGCACAACTGGTTTAGCCATTTATCGCCTGCTCTGGCCACATAAAGCACTATTGGGTCCTGCTCTCCTGTGCCCAAACTGGTCACTACCCCAGAATCATCCTGGAATGCAAAGTTAAACCCCGGCTTCTCTTCTCCATTACCAACTATCTTCTAAAACTCCTCAGCCCTTTCACCACCACCCTTCCTTCCAACAAGTGTGAGGAACTCATGGACTGAGATCATCTTATTAGCTGTATCTACCTCTTCCCTCCTTACCTCAACCCAAACTTCCACAATGTTCCCCCTGCCCAGCCTTGACCTCACAACTTTCTCCAGGCTGGTTCCCTGAGCGGACTGTCGAACTCGTTTGGCAGAACGTCTCATCGCCAGAGCTGTCACACAAGCACCAAGACGTAGCTTGGTTGGCGGTGAGGAGGGCCCTACCCGTCAGAGCGTTCATGCACAGCCGACATCTCAGCAGCACGGCACGGTGCCCCCGAGTCAGCTGCGGGGCGGATGAGATTGTCACCCATCTCCTTCAGGATTGCGCCTTCGCAAGGCAGGTTTGGAAAGAGATGCAGTGGTTGCTGTCGAGGTTCATCCCGAGCAGCTCCGTAACACAGGACTCTGTGCTCTACGGGCTGTTCCCAGGGACACACACCGAGACTGACATCACCTGCTGCTGGAGGGCCATCAACTCGGTCAAAGACGCTCTTTGGTCTTGCCGAAACTTGCTGGTCTTCCAGAGCAAGGAGATGTCCACGTCTGCGTGTTGCAGACTGGCGCAATCCAAGATCCAGGAATACGTGCTGAGGGACGCACTAAAAATTGGTGCAGTCGCCGCAAAGGCACGGTGGGGAAGGGCCACAGTTTAAAGCCCTTCTGCCACGGTAAACCCAGGGGCAGGAATCAGTACAAAACTCCCCTCGGGCTGTATTTGAAACTTCTTTTTTGTGAACATGGAGCACCATGATCAGTAAACACCTATGTAGTGCCATGTACAATGCAAGGTCTGTTTCGTAATGCACGTTGAAAAGAAAAATGTAAATGTACTGTCACCCATTCCGTGTACTGTGTAGTGACACATGTAATGTCATTTGTTGAATGTACTACAATGTATCCCGTTTATTGGACTGAATTGCACTTGAACTGAAAAACAAGAAATGTAACGAACGGAACTGCCGTCAGCACCCAGATGTATTGTATGGGATTGCTGACCGCAGCTAAATGTACTGAAATGCCATTGAATGTACTGTACAGATTTTTTTATGAATAAAATATATTTTGAAATTTTAAAAAATGCCTTGGGACGTTTCACTGCGTTCAAGGCGCTATATAAATACAAGTTTTTGTTGTTGCTGTTGTTGTGACGAAGACTCCCGGCCACAAGCTCACACCTCCCTATTGATCTTCCCCTGTGCAAAACTGGAACATTGCTTTTTCAAACACGTCAGATTCTGAATTAGTTTTCACATGAAGATTTGACAAACATTTACTTCACAGGCAATAAATATACATCGCGATTATATTTGCGGAAAACTTTCCCTGGCCCGAAGGCATGTGACTGAGGGAGCTTTGATTTCCTTTTAAGGGCAATATGCAAATAAGGACGGTATCTTCTGTGTTACTGCAGTGTTTTCACAAGGGATATATCATTAGACATTGCAATATTTTAGCAGAATGGACATGTCAAAGCAGCAGCACTTTGTGAAAAGGGACATTATGATTTTTTATACATGAGTCGTTGAGACGTTAAGAGGCAGCGGATGATGTCGGGAGGCAGTTGTGTGCGAAAATCAAGCATACTTACCTGGCAGGGGAGTAACCATGATCAAGAAGGTGGTTCTCCCAGGACGAGGCTAGCCCATTGCACTTCGGGTGTGCTGACGCCTGCGATGTCCCCAAATGCGGGATACTCGACTGCAAAATTTGTGGTAGTGGGGGACTGCGTTCGCGCTCTCCCCTGGCTTTGCAATTAATATCAGAATTTTCAACATATCCGTTTCTGAGTTCATTATTTATTCAACAGTATTAACCTAGGCTTCAATTCCAGCAGAGGCGCTGATAAAAATGCCCACTAACCCTGCGAAGTATGAGACGTTAAGAGGCCATCACAAAACTTTCCGAGTCCAAGTGTTGTTTCCTCCATTCCGACCAACTGCCGCATATCAGCATGCACAGACAATCCAACAGGGGACGACGGACAACTCGTGTGGGACTGTGCTGTCATACACACACAATCCAACAGGCGGACAATATTTCAGGTTTAATACATCACATTTCACTGGCTTTAAGATCTCCCTTGGATCTCGGGGACCACAATTCCACACAGTACGGAAGCTATGTTCTCAGCAGAACATCACGCACTTTCACTTGCTTTAGCCACATAGTTCATTCAGCTTTCTTCACTGCTACTTTGGACAAATTGCTTGGGCATTTTCAGCGTTAAATCAACTGCAACCCACAAATCTCTTTCAATTCATCTGGAGCTATCTCAGCACACTGATTTTGGATCAGCTCGCTGATTGGCGCGTGGGCACACACAGCGGGAGCGACGAGGTCGGGGCGAAGGGGCGGTAAGAGACTGTGGAGGGACGTGATCGGGGCCCAGGAGAGGCCTGAGTTCGGGGACAGAGGCCCAGGGACAGCACGGGGCCAGCCCACACTGCGGTATAAAAAGGGAGGGAGAGACAAAGTGGGTCATTATAGACCGGTTAGCCTGACATCAGTGCTGGGGAAAATGTTGCAATCATTTATTAAGGATGAAATAGCAGCGCATTTGGAAAGCAGTGACAGGATCGGTCCAAGTCAGCACGGATTTAGGAAAGGGAAATCATGCTTGACAAATCTTATGGAATTTTTTGAGGATGTAACTAGTAGAGTGGACAAGGCAGAACCAGTGGATGTGGTGTAGTTGGACTTTCAAAAGGCTTTTGACAAGGTCCCATTGGTGTGTAAAATCAAAGCACGTGGTATTGGGGGTAATATACTGACGTGGATAGACAACTGGTTGGCAGAGAGTCGGGATAAACGGGTCCTTTTCAGAATGGCAGGCAGTGACTAGTGGAGTGCCGCAGGGCTCAGTGCTGGGACCCCAGCTCTTTACAATATACATTAATGATTTGGATGAAGGAATTGAGTGCAATATCTCCAAGTTTGCAGATGACACTAAACTGGGTGGCGGTGTGAGCTGTGAGGCTGCAGGCTGCAGGGTGCAGGGTGCTAAGAGGCTGCAGGGTGACTTGGACAGGTTGGGTGAGTGGGCAAATGCATGGCAGATGCAGTATAATGTGGATAAATGTGAGTTTATCCACTTTGGGGGCAAAAACACGAAAGCAGAATATTATCTGAATGGTGACAGATTAGGAAAAAGGGAGGCGCAACGAGACCTGGGTGTCATGGTTCTTTAGTCATTGAAAGTTGGTAAACAGGGACAGCAGGCGGGAAAGAAGGCAATTTTAAAAAAAATTTTCGTAGCCAATCTTTCCAATTCTTTGTCAGATCACAAATGCCAGAGGTCACCTTGCACACATCAAGGATCGCCCTGCGCTAACGCTCTTAGCCAAAAGGCCTCGAGCCCAAACACCATACTGGAAGTAGTGCAATACCAGGTTCGTGCCATGGAGATAGATGGGTCAGCAACCCCACACACCTCTGTGAAAGTGGATGGGTCAAGTACACCGCACCCACTTCCTATTTCCAGTTGTCCACCCACATCAATATATTACCCCCAATACCACGAACCAGGTAAGTATGCTTGATTTTCGCACACAACTGCCTCCCGACATCATCCGCTGCCTCTTAACGTCTCAACGACTCATGTATAAAAATCACAATGTCCCTTTTCACAAAGTGCTGCTGCTTTGACATGTCCATTCTGCTAAAATATTGCAATGTCTAATGATATATGCCTTGTGAAAACACTGCATTAATACAGACGATGCCGTCCTTATTTGCATATTGCCCTTAAAAGGAAATCAAAGCTCCCTCAGTCACATGCCTTCGGGCCAGGGAAAGTTTTCCGCAAATATAATCGCGATGTATATTTATTGCCTGTGAAGTAAATGTTTGTCAAATCTTCACATGAAAACTAATTCAGAATCTGACGTGTTTGAAAAAGCAATGTTCCAGTTTTGCACAGGGGAAGATCAATAGGGAGGTGTGAGCTTGTGGCCGGGAGTCTTCGTCACAACAACAGCAACAACAAAAACTTGTATTTATATAGCGCCTTGAACGCAGTGAAACGTCCCAAGGCATTTTTTAAAATTTCAAAATATACTTTATTCAGAAAACAATCTGTACAGTACATTCAATGGCATTTCAGTACATTTCGCTGCGGTCAGCAATCCCATACAATACATCTGGGTGCTGACGGCAGTTCCGTTCTTTACATTTCTTGTTTTTCAGTTCAAGTGCAATTCGGTCCAATAAACGGGATACATTGTGGTACATTCACACAAATTACGTTTCATGTGTTACAATCCAGTGCCCGGAATGGGCATTTACATTTTTCTTTTCAAACATGCATTTCGTAACACACCTTGCATTGTACATGGCACGACATTGGTGTTTACAGATTTGGTGCTCTATGTACACACAAAGTAAATTACAAATACAGCCCGAGGGGGGGCTTGTACAGATTCCTGCCCCCTGGTTTACCGTGGCAGAAGGGCTTTAAACTGTGGCCCTTCCCCACCGTGCCTTTGCGGCGACTGCACCAATTTTCAGTGCGTCCCTCAGCACGTAGTCCTGGATCTTGGATTGCGCCAGTCTGCAACACGCAGACGTGGACATCTCCTTGCTCTGGAAGACCAGCAAGTTTCGGCAAAACCAAAGAGCGTCTTTGACCGAGTTGATGGCCCTCCAGCAGCAGGTGATGTCTGTCTCGGTGTGTGTCCCTGGGAACAGCCTGTAGAGCACAGAGTCCTGTGTTACGGAGCTGCTCGGGATGAACCTCGACAGCAACCACTGCATCTCTTTCCAGACCTGCCTTGCAAAGGCGCAATCCTGAAGTAGGTGGGTGACAGTCTCGTCCGCCCCGCAGCCGACTCGGGGGCACCGTGCCGTGTTGCTGAGACGCTGGCTGTGCATGAACGCTCTGACAGGTAGGGCCCTCCTCACCTCTACATCTTGGTGCTTGTGTGAAAGCTCTGGCAATGAGACGTTCTGCCAAACGAGTTCGAAAGTCTGCTCAGGGAACCACCTGACAGGGTCCACCCTCTCCTTCTTTCGTAGGGCGTCCAGGACCTTACGTGCTGACCACTGTTTTATGGCTTTGTGGTCAAAGGGTTTTTTTTGTGAAAAACTTTTTCACGAAGGACAGGTGGACAGGCATGGTCCAGCTGGTGGGCCGTATCGCGGCAGCGTGGCCAGACCCATCCTTCGCAACACCGGGGACAGGTAGAACCTCAGCACATAGTGACACTTTGTGTTTGCGTACTGGGGGTCTGTGCACAGCTTGATGCAGCCGCACACAAAGGTGGCCATCAGGATGAGGGCCACGTTTGGAACATCCTTTCCTCCACTGTCCAGAGATTTGTACATTGTGTCTCTGTGGACACGGTCCATTTTGGACCTCCAGACAAAATGGAAGACGGCCCGGGTGACTGCCGCGGCACAGGAGCGAGAGATGGGCCAGACCTGTGCCACGTGCAGCAACCCCGAGAGCACCTCACTCCAGATGACCAGGTTCTTTCCTGCCGTGGAGAGGAAGCACAGCTTCCACCATCCCAGTTTTTGTTTCACTTTGGCGATATGCTCTTCCCAGTTTTTGGCGCACACCCCATCCGCTCTGAACCATATTCCCAAAACATTCAGGTAATCTGGCTTAACGGTGAAGGGAATAAAGGATCGGTCGGCCCAGTTGCCAAAGAGCATGGCCTTGCTCTTGCTGCGATTGACCTTTGCTCCCGAGGCCAGTTCAAACTGGTCGCAGATTGTGAGCAATCTGCGGATCCGAGCAAAAGATGGCTACGTCGTCCATGTACAGGGAGGTCTTGACCTGAGCGCCTCTGCTGCCTGGGATCGTCACCCCTCTAATGCCCGCATCCTTCCTGATGGACACGGCAAAGGGATCGATACAACACACAAACCAGAGAGACAAGAGAGAACAGCCTTGCCTGACTCCAGATTTGATCGGAAAGCTTTCAGTTTCCCACCCGTTGATTAGAACTGCACGACTGATGTCTGTGTAGAGCAGTTGGATCCAATTGCGGATACCCTCCCCAAACCCCATTTTGGAGAGCACGTCCATCAGGTACGTGTGCGATATCCTGTCAAAGGCCTTCTCCTGGTCTAAGCTGATTAAGTAGGTGTCCACCCCCCTGTCCCGCACGTAGGCGATCGTATCTCTGAGTAGCGCCAGGCTATCAGAGAGCTTCCTGCCGGGGACAGCGCAGGTCTGGTCCGGGTGAATCACCAGCTCAAGAGCAGGCTTGACCCTGTTGGCGATGACCTTTGACAGGATCTTGTAGTCCACATTGAGCAGCGAAATGGGTCGCCAGCTTTTGATTTCCTCCCTCTCCCCGTTCTGCTTGTAGATGAGGGTGATGATGCCTTTCCTCATTGATTCTGACATACAACCAGCCAGAAGCATACCCCCGTACACTTCCAGCAGGTCTGGGCCCATCCAGTCCCACAGAGCCGAATACAACTCGACCGGTAAGCCGTCGCTTCCGGGAGTTTTAATCATCGCAAGGGACCGGACGGTCTTTGTCATCTTGTCCAGAGTTAGCGGGTGGTCCAGACTCTCCTGCTCACTGTCGTTTAGGACCTCCGAAATAGACGACAGGAACGACTGGGAGGCCGTGCGGTCTGTGGGCTTGACGTCATACAGCCTGGCATAGAAGGATTTGCTGATCCTCAGCATGTCAGGCTGCGAAGACGTCACAGAACCGTCTTCTTCCTTTAGGCCGGTGATCACAGAGCTCCCCCTGTTACCTTTTGGAAGAAGAGGCGTGAACACGTCTCATCCTGCTAGACGGAGCAGACTCTGGAGAGGAAGATAATCTTGGAGGACTCTGAGGCAAAGAGCGAGGCTTGCTGGCCCTTCACCTCTTCGAGTTCCTCCGTGACATCGACCCCCATCGACTGCAGCAGGAGCAGGTTTTGCATGCTCTCCTGGAGTTGGGACAATTCCCTCTGTCTCCCTCTCACCTCCTGAACACCTTTGAGGATGAAGAACCTCTTGGTATTTGTCTTGATTGTTTCCCACCAGTGCATCGGGGAATCGCAGAGGGGTTTTACGGTTCTCCAACCTTTGTAATCCCTCCTGAGTTCCTCAACGTTTTCCGGAGTCAACAGTTTCACGTTCAGCTTCCATATCCCTCCGCCAACTTTCTGGTCTTCCTGTGGGCGACAGTCGGCCAGTAGGAGGCAGTGGTCAGAGAAGAACACCGGCGTGACGTCGGTGGATCTGACCTTGAGCGTGTGGGACACAAACAGGAAGTCTATTCTGGAACGGACGGACCCGTCTGGTCTCGACCAGGTGTATCTGAGCGGTGCTCCGTCTGCAGGGTTGCTGAAGACGTCGCACAGCTTGGCATCTTTTACCGCGTCCATCAGGAGTCTGGACGTGGTGCCCAGCTTGCTGTCGGCTCTGCTGGATCGCCCAGCCGCATCGATGATGCAGTTGAAGTCACCGCCCAGAATGACCGGCCTGGACGTTGCCAGCAGCAGTGGGAGCTGCTGGAAGAGGGCCAGCCGCTCGCTTCTGAGAGGCGAGGCATACATGTTAATTAGCCTTCGAGGGGAATTTATGTACCTTACGTCTGCTATGAGGAGGCGGCCGCCCACCACCTCCTTAACTTCGGTGATGGGGAATTGGCCTCCCCGCAGCAGAATGCCCAGGACGGAAGACCGGCTGTCGTTGCCTCCTGACCATATGGATGGTCCATGGGCCTACCATCGTGACCACTGCCGGTAACTGCTGAAGTGCGGCAGCCCGAACTCCTGCAAGAACAGCAGGTCCGCTTTGACCTTGGCGAGATACCCCAAGGTGGAAACACATCGCGTAGTGGATTTTTCGCTACGCACGTCAATAGATGCTATTTTTAAATCCATGTTTAAGTTACAGGTTGCAGTTCAAAACATTTACATTTTAAATAAACTGTCCTTTACGTTGGAGACCTGCCCAGTGGCCGGTTCCTGCATACATAGATTTTCACTGTAAAAGTCTACTTCACCTGAGCTGGCATACTGGTCGTCCTCTGCCGTGGGAGTGTTTCGACCAGGGGACTGGTGTCGTGTTGTCAGAAAGTCCGATATGTCCTCTGCACTGTCCTCGCCTGGTGTTGGTGGTTCCCTCTTTTCATCAGTCGCAGCGATCTCGAGCTGGTGTGCTTCGATCGCTGTGTCGCTCCCGGTATTCCGGAGGTGGGGTGTGCTGGGCACTTCGCTGCTCCCGTTGTCCCGGAGCTGGTCTGCATTGGTCGCTTCTTCGCTCCCGGTGTTCCGGAGCTCGTGTGCGCTGAGCGCTTCGCTGCTCCCGGGTTCCCGGAGCGAGGCTGTGCCGGTCACTTCACTGCTCCCGGTCGCCTGTGGCTGTGGGTTGGCGTATTGACTCTTGTTTTGGTGGCGGTATTGAGGGGCTTTGTCTCGCCTTTCCTCATCAGACGAGCTGCCGTCGCTGCTGTCTGTCGTGGACGTTAGCCGCCTCTTCCCTGTCGTTCCCGCAGGGGCCCTTGCTCGCCTGTTCTCCTTTCACTTGCGGGCCTTTTTCTTGACGGTCTCCCATCCCGCTTCATCATCCGCTGTCTCCTCATTCCTGGACTCGGTGCGATGGGGGAGAGCTTCGCTGCTGGCTGCTGGTGTCTCGCAGCTCGCCATGGCAGGCTTCTCTTCCTCACCGACTTGTTCCGAGTCCACGAGGGCGGTTGCTTCTTTGCCCAGGGCGTTGGTCGGGGGGAGGGTGTGGGTCTCCTCTGGAGCGTTGTGTTCCTCAGCTTCCTCCTCCTCTGGTGTAATGTTCTTTGCTGCCTGCACATAACTGAAGTTGCGTTTGGGGCAGTTTTTGTAAAGGTGCCCAGCCAGACCACAGAGGTTGCAGCACTTGGTCTCCTTACAGTCCTTTGTCTGGTGGCCTTCGTTCTTGCAGTTTCAGCAGATGAGAGTTTTGCAGCTTGCCGCCACATGGCCTGCCTTCCCGCAGGTCCGGCACACATTGGGCTGGCCAGCGTACACCATGTAGCCCCGACTTCCTCCGATGGCGAAGCTGGAGGGCGGGTGCAGGATGGTTCCGCTGGCGTCCACCTTCATGGTGACCTGGATCTGGTGCTTGCTGGTCCATATCCCGTGCAAGTCTTTCAGGTCGCTGCTGTTTCCTGCCCCATCGACATACCTGGCGGGAAAGTCAGCACATCAATGACTGGGATGTGGGGGTTGTACATGTGCACTGTGATAGTGCGTCTTCTCTGCAACGGTCGGGTGAACAGTGGCTCCCAAGTCAGCACTGAGCGCAGCGGTTCACTCGCCTCCTTCAGTCCTTTCAGGAATTTCAGGCAGAGGGTTGAATACATGAATGCTGGTTGAATTCATGACATGTTCCAAACAGGATTTTCTTCACGAAAAGGTCCCGGTTGATCCTATCCAATCAGTCCTATCCAATCAGTCCTCGTAGCTAAAATTCTCCATTCCAGGCAGCATCCTCATAAATCTCCTCTGCACCCTCTCCAGTTCAATCACGTCCTTCCTATAATTCGGCAACCAGAACTGCCGCAGTACTCCAGCTGTGGCCGAACCAGAGTATTATACAATTTAAGCATAACTTCCCTGCTCTTGCATTCTATGCCTCGGCCAATAGAGGCAAGCATTCCATATGCCTTCTGAACCACCTTACCCACCTGGCCTGCTACTTTCGGGGATCTGTGGACCAATGGTGGAGCTTTGGAGGCGTGGCCTATTCAGTTGGAGCTGTGCTGTGGTGAGAGAAGGAGCTTGCTGCTTTGCTCCTGCCTGGAAGGCCAAGAGTGAACCCTGAGACCAGCCCAGGAAGAGGAGGAAGGGGCTGGCTTACTACAATTCAACGTCCAGAGGGAGAGGAGGAGAGCAGAAAATTTATCAACTTATTACTGCTACAGAGAGTTGGAGAGAGGGGGAAAAGAACAACAACCTGAGAAAACACCATCCAGTGTGGAAGGAGGGAGAGCCATTTCGACAATCTTCGACAGGTGGGTGTGTTTTGGTGCATTCCCCGAAAGACTTTGTTGTATCGGTGGGGGGCGGAAAGAAGATAACTCGAGGGCCGGAACATCGCGGCGGGTGTGTGTGTGTGGAAGTGTGTGTGGGGATCTTGCTTACAGCTAGGCCCCATACACCACTGAAGCACCCATCCCCCATTGCCTAGCCTGGGATGCTGGAGCGACCTGGCTGAAGAATCATTAATTACCCGATTTAACATCGTTGGGAGTGTGTGCCTGGGTGGCTCCAGCTACCCCAGGTGAAGACATCTTCTCCCCCCACCCGAAGACCATCTACAAAGACTGTGTTTTTTGCCATCTGGGGAGTGCACCCCAAGAAACGCCCACCCATCGCTGTGAGGGGAGACCTGCCCTCGCAGCTTCCCTCTTTCCCACCCCCCACTATATCTTTCTCTCTCTCTCTGTCTCTCCCCTCTCTCTCTGAGAGCCCTTTCCTCCTAATTTGGAAAAAAAACAATTCAGACAACTGAGCAGAGGGAGCAAGGCCCCTCCCCAATTGGCAACAAGGGGAGAGGTGTGCCCCATTGAGAGCTCCTCTGCTCAGACACTTAAACGAGGCCAATTAAGAACATTAAGGCCTGTGACTTTGGGGTGGGTGTGGCCCTTAAAGGGACCCCGTGATGGTGACCCCATCCACGCCGGTGGCAGGGCCAGCTAAGACGTACGCACAGGCAGCGTCCACATCCACGGCGCCTCCTGCGCCTCCTGCTGCCCTGCCACCGTTCAGACTTGCAACAAAAAAACACGGGGTCAAGAGCTACACTCACCCCACAATGAGCATCGAGGAGCGCGTGCGGGCGATGGCTGGGGTAGTCGGCCCCTCGGCCATTGTCGCGGCCTCCAAGATGTCTGGGAATGCTGTATTCTTCCTGGGGTCGGAGCGGGCAGTGTCCCTGGCCCTTGAAAAGGGGCTCACGGTGGGCGGGACGTTCCTGCCGGTGGACCCTCTCGAGGCCACCGCGCAGAGGGTCGTCCTTTCTAACGTCCCGCCCTTTGTTCCCGCTGAGCTCCTCCTCCCTCACCTACACCAACTGGGGGAGGTAAGGTCGGGGATCAACCCCATACCGCTCGGCCTCAGGGAGAACAGCCTGCACCACGTGTTCTCCTTCCACCGCCAGCTCTTTGTCCGGCTGGCGCGGGAGGAGACGACGGAGGGATCATTTAATGTGGTGCACAACGGGACTGCCTACCGCGTCTTCTGGACGTCTGACGGCGTGCGGTGCCATGCCTGTAGGGAGGTGGGGCATGTTCGTAAAAACTGCCCCGCCTCCAAGGCCGCCAAACCACCGAAGGCGGCCAAGGCTGGCGCCGCCGCCACCCCTCCCCCTAGTAGCGTCCGCGTGCCGAGAGCTGTGGGTGCGCGGGCATCGTCGGGGGCCTTTGTTTTCACGGCCTCCGGCAGGTGGGAGGGAGAGCGTCCGATCGGAAAGAAGGCACGGAAGAAGGCGACACATCTCGAGGCGGGTCCCCTCAGTGCGCCAGACAATTTGTTTACCGTGCTCAGCCCAACCCCGTCACCAGCGAGCGCGGGGTGCCTGAGCCCGTGCCCGAGCACTTGACCAATATCACAGAGGGGTTCGGGCGCAGGCAAGATAAGAAAAAGTGGGGAGTGGAGCGGGAGGCCTCGGCAGACATGGAGGTCTCCCTGCCTCCGCGCACCCGCAGGAACAAAAGGAGGCGCCGCTCCAATGAGGCGGAGGGAGAACAACATCCCTCCATGAAGGAGTCGGTGCCCGCCGCATGTCCCGCATCCCCCACCAGCGCCCCCAAACTGCGCCGTAGGCGAGAGGAGTCTGTCCCCGGGGAGGGTGAGGCAGTCGAGGCTGCTCAGCCTCTGCCTCCCGGGGATGGCGTGGAAGATCTGCCTGTTGTGGGGGGCGCGGGTCCAGCGGAGGAATGCGTAGCCGCCGGGTCGAGCGTCCCGGGGACTGAGGCGGGCGGGGCCGAAAAGGCCAAACATGAGCCCGCCCAGCTATTAACGAACTTCCCCCGGGAGTCGCTCGACCCGGAAGAAACAGAAAATGTGAACAATTTTAACGATTCTGTACACGCTGGGCCGGGGGGTGGCGGCGGGGAGGGGGAAGACCACCAACCCTCGCCCCCTACTCTGGAGCTGGGGTACTTGGAGGACCTGGAGAATTACTTTGGCCAGGTCTGTCCGTGTTCCTCGGTTCCTGGGGCGGAGGAGGAACCCCTTCCGCTGTCGCTTCCTGACCCAGCACCACTTTTAAAAGAGCCCAGTGGGGACTCCTCTGCCGACGATCCTGGGGGTGGGATCGAGGCAGAGCCAGGGCCGGATGGAGCGGCCGGGCCATTTGTCGTACCTCGTGCGGTCGACGGGCCGGCTGCTGGCGGCGACCTCCCGGAGGGGGACGGGGACTCGGTGGGGGACGAGGGAGAAGATCTCGAGTCCATCACCAGTGAGGCGGTGGATCTCCTCGTGCCCGCCGCTGAGTCCCCCCTCATTCCTGTGAAGGAACTCAGGGACTTTTTGGCCCAGAGCCAGGGTCGCCGCAACCGAGCCCATCTGGCCCGGGAAAGATGGTCCGAGCCGGGGCTGCTCATCGCGTCCGTCCGCGCCGCCACTAAAACCATGGCCGCGGGCGGGCCCTTATCAAAGGCGCAAGGCCTTGAGCTGCACCGGGTCAAAAGGTTCCTCGCTGGGCTGCTGAAGGAGTGGAGGTCAACAAACGACTCCACCCCCTCCCCCACAATAGGTTAGGTAGAGGTTGCACTATGCTTTTGCCATGAAGATAACCATAGCCAGCCTCAACATCAACGGCGGCAGAGAGGCACGCCGTAGATTTAACAAATTTTCGCTCCTGCGGGAGGGGAAATATGCGGTGTGCTTCCTGCAAGAAACCCACACCGTTCCGGGAGACAAAGCCACGTGGCTCCTGGAATGGCAAGGAGAGGTCCGCATGAGCCACCTCACCGCCACTTCTAGTGGGGTGGCCATCTTGCTGGCCCCGCATTTTCAGCCGGAGATCTTGGGGGTCGAGGAGCCCGTGCCAGGCCGCTTGCTGCACATCACGGTTCACCTGGGGGACGTGCCGCTCCATCTCGTGAACGTGTACGCCCCTCAGCCCGGCCCGCAGCAAGCGCGCTTCTTCGAAGAAGTGTCCGCTCTTCTTGACTCCGTCGACGTCGGCGACTGCATTGTCCTCGGGGGGGATTTTAACTGCACCCTCGAGGCGAGGGACCGCTCCGGTGCCCCGCAGAGCATGACGGCGATGGAGAAGTTGAGGGACCTGGTCGGGTCCTTCGACTTGGTGGACGTCTGGTGAAATCTCCACCCCGACTCCAGCGCTTTTACTTGGGTGAGGCCTGGAGTAGGATGGTCCAGAGTCGACCGCCTTTACGTGTCTCGGGCGTACGTTTCCTCCGTCCCGGCGGCCTCCATGCGGCCGGTGCCATGTTCGGACCACCACCTGGTGTGGGCGGAGCTCGCTTCGCTCCGCGCGAGGACGGGGTCCGCGTACTGGCATTTTAACAACCAGCTGCTGGAGGACGTGCGGTTCCAGGACTCGTTCCGTCGTTTCTGGGCCGACTGGAGAAGGAAGCAGGGGGGCTTCACCTCCTTGAGGCTATGGTGGGACGTGGGCAAGGCTCACATCCGCGTCTTCTGTCAAGAGTACACGAGGGGGTCGACCAAGAGGCGGGCGGCCAGGGTCGGGCACCTAGAAAAAGAGGTGCTCGACCTGGAGTCCCGTCTCGGTCAAGTCGTCGAGGACCCGGCCCTGCGGATGGTGTACGAAGCGAAGAAGACCGCGCTGAAGGACCTGCAGCTCGTCGGGTCCCGAGGCGCGTTCGTGAGGTCGCGGATCCGGTTCCTGCGGGATCTGGACCGCGACTCCCCCTTCTTCTACTCGCTGGAAAAAAGACAGAGTGTCCGTAAGAGGCTCTTGACGCTGCTGGCCGACGACGGCTCTCTCGTCTCGGATCCGGAGGGCGTCAACAACAGGGCCCGTGAATATTACGGGGCTCTGTTCTCTCCGGAGCCGTCCAGCGAGGAAGCGCGTAGAGTTTTGTGGGAGGACCTGCCGAAGGTCAGCCCGGAGTGCGCCAAAAATCTGGAAGCTCCGCTAAGCCTGGCGGAGCTGACCGGCGCCCTCGACCGGCTCTCGAGGGGAAAAGCCCTGGGGCTTGACGGGCTGACTGTGGAGTTCCACAGGGCGTTCTGGGACGTCCTGGGGGGCGACTACGCACGGGTCCTGGAGGAAAGTCTGGCAACCGGGGAGATGCCCCTCTCTTGCCGCAGGGCAGTCATCGTCCTGCTGCCTAAGAAGGGCGATCTCCGCCTCCTTAAGAACTGGCGCCCGGTCTCCCTCCTCAGCAAGGAGCACAAAATTTTCGCCAGGGAGATGTCTGCTCGCCTTGGCGCCGTGCTGGACCACATGATCCACTCCGACCAGTCCTACACGGTCCCGGGCTGGACAATCCACAATAACATCCATCTGGTCCGGGACCTCATCCATCATTCCCAGGAGGCTGGTCTGTCAGTCGCCTTCCTATCTCTCGACCAAGAGAAGGCGTTCGACAGGGTGGATCACGACTATCTGTTCGGAACTCTGCACGCTTTCGGGTTCGGGACGCATTTCGTCGCCCGGATCCGACTTTTGTACGTCGCCGTGGAGTGTCTGATAAAGGTTAACGGGTCCTTGACGGCGCCCCTTCACTTTGGGAGAGGGGTGCGCCAGGGATGCCCCATGTCCGGCCAGTTATACGCCGTTTGCGTGGAGCCTTTCCTGGTTGACGGGACTGGCTCTGCAAGGGCCGTGCTTAGAGGTCGTCCTCTCGGCTTACGCCGATGATGTGCTCCTCGCGGTAGAGAATCCCGCTGACCTGCGGAGGATGCGTGAGTGCCAGGAGATTTACTCGGCCGCATCCTCTGCCAGGATCAACTGGGAGAAATGTTCCAGACTCCTGGTGGGTCAGTGGCGGGTGGACTCCCTGCCGGAGGAGCTCAGGCCTTTTGCCTGGAGCACGACCCATCTCCTCTATCTGGGAGTCTACCTTAGCCCCGACGAGGAAGCCTGGCCGGCGAACTGGCAAGAGCTGGAGGCCAAGGTCACCGCTCGCCTAGGGCGCTGGACAGGAGTGCTCCGAGTGCTGTCCTACAGGGGTCGAGCGCTAGTCATAAACCAGCTGGTGGCCGCCATGTTGTGTTACCGGCTGGTCACTTTGACCCCTCCCCCTGCATTTGTCACCAAGATACAGAAGAAGCTGGTGGACTTCTTCTGGAACAACAGGAAGCACTGGGTCTCTGCCGCGGTCTTGAGTCTCCCGCTTGGGGAGGGCGGTCAGTCGTTGGTGTGCGTCAGTGCCCAGCTCGCGACTTTCCGTCTTCAGACCCTGCAGAGATACCTTTACGTCGAGCCCCCTCCTAGGTGGCGTGCTCTGGCGACGTATTTCTCAGGTATAAAAGGCCAGCCATTTTGTGAGTCAGGCACTTTGGGTCTAAATAAAGCAGAGCAAGGTTGTACCTTGCTAAGTTAAACGGAATTCACTTTGAACCTTTATTGCATACATAACATTTGGCGACGAGAATACAAGAACCTTTGTTTGCAAAATGGGCACGATTGGATTTTTAGAGCGATTCGTGGAGGGAGAAGATTGGGCAGACTTTGTGAGCCATTTGAACCAGTACTTCGTGGCCAACAAATGAAGGGGGTCGACGATGCAGATCGTCGCCGGGCCGTGTTCCTCACTGTGTGCGGTTCGAAGATCTATGGTCCAATAAAGAATCTACTCATGCCGAGTGATCCAACAGAGAAAACGTACAGGAGTTGTGTACATTGGTACGGGAGCACCTGAAGCCAGGTGACAGCATCATCATCTCGAGATACAGGTTTGATACACATGTTCGATCGGAGGGCCAGAGCGCGGCGGAATTCGTTGGCGACCTGAGACCGCGAAGTGTGTTTTCTGGTGCCTGAGGTCGAGCTCTTAGGGAGAAGAATCGGGGCAGACGGCATCAGACCCACCGACGGCAAGACGGAGGCCATCAAGAATGTGCCGAGACCACAGAACGTGACGGAGCTGCAGTCGTTCCTGGGACTCCTCAATTACTCCTCCCCTCCCCTCCACTTCCCTTCCGTCCCTCCCCTCCCCTCCCTCCTTCCCCTCCCTCTCCCTCCCCTCCGTCTCTCCGCTTCCCGCCCCTCCCTCCGCTTCCCGCCCCTCCCCTCCCCTCCCTCCCTCCTCCTCTCTCTCACCACCCTTCCCCTCCCACCCACTCCCTTGCTCTCACTCTCCACCCCCTCCCTCTCCCTACTCCCCTTCCTCTCCCTCACATCCCCTCCCTTTCCCTCCCCTCGCTCCTCTCCCCTCCCTCTCCCTCACCTCCCCTCTCCTCCCTTCCTCCTGGACGGCCGAGTGGCACAACTGACCTCCCGCCCGCTGAGCTCCCAGATTCCTGTGGGCAGGCCTAGATGAAAATGGGCCCCATAGAATTTACAGAACTGAAACAGGCCATTGGGCCCAACCAGTTTATGGTCCACATGAACCTCCTCCCACCCGACTTCATCTCATCCCATCAGCATAGCTTTTTATTGCTTTCTCCCTCATGTGCTTATCCAGCTTCCCCTTAAATGCATCGAAGCTATTCACCTCAACCATTCCTTGTGATAGCGAGTTCTGTATTCTAACGAGGCCATTAAGAGAAATTCACAACACTAAAGGTTTTCATGTATTGAGGTCATGCTCTGTGTATATTACAGGGCCAACACATCACAGCAGACCAATGAACTTGGCTAAAGCACATCAGCTAGCTCCACTGCAAACACAATGAAGGGAATTCATCCAAACTTGTTAAAGGTTTGTGTGCGAATATTCAAAGAGCCGAATTCCCAAGCTGGATTGATCCTCCACAGACCGAGAGGAGGCAACGTTTGACTGCCGGCTGCCTGTTTCTCACCTGAAAAATGGGCAGGGGGGTGCGGTGCCCCCATTGAAGCCCAAGGCCGGGCTGGTGCCATCAGCAGGTGGTTTCCTGTGAGAGGCTGCTGACAATATACACATGGGGGTCCTGCACAATTGCCGGACCCCGATTGCAATTCTCTGGTGCGAGTGGGCGGAGCGTACCGGACGTTAAACAGACCAACCGTGTCAGCTGTGGTTCAATGGGCAGCACACTCCCTCCGAGTCAGAAGGTCGTGGGTTCAAGTCCCGCTCCGGAGACCTCAGCACATAATCTCGGCTGAAACTCCAGTGCAGTACTGAGGGAGTGCTGCACTGTCAGAGGTGCCATCTTTCAGATGAGACGTTGGACCAGAAATTGCGTAGCTCCCCGTTTGGGGCGATAACTTTTGCGGGAGCGTAAAAATATCGCCAGGCGCAAAAAATTGGCGGCTGACGGGAATTTGCGCTTTAGCATTCCAAGAGGGAAGTGGAGTGTTAAATCAAGCTCTATCACTTCCCTTAGAATGATAAAGTGAGTGAGAGGGGCGGTAACGGCAGAGCCCTGAGCAATGTTCCGTGCAGCGCTGCTGTCTGTACAGGTTCCTTCCCTCACTGAAAGGGAAGGGCCAATGAGGGTTTCATTCAATCTGCATCATATTTCTGTGGGGCCACGGGACCTGTGCGAGGTGTATAACAACCCCAAGCCCTCTAAGAGAGTGTCGGGCTGACGAATGGCGGGGCCCTAAGAAAACAAAAGACACCAAACTGGGAATATTGATAAAGTTTGCCCTACCTGACCAGCACTGCCGTTAAATATCGCTCCACAAGCGGCCAGCCGAGGTGACAACGCCTCCTGCAGCTGCCAGTGTTGACACCCGGCGATGCTGCAGGGGGCGGCAGCGAATATTGCATCCGGGGCGGTAACGGGGCGCTGCGCACCGGATGACATCACGATCTACAGGGCGCTACAGAGCGAGGCGGTAAATGTTAGCGCCAGAGCAAAATCGCCAGGGAGGCTCGCGGGCGGCAGTGAAATTGCCGTGCCCGGTCGGAAACCCCTTCGCGGCCCGTTACCGCCCCCCGGAGGTGCTAACGGGAGGCGCAAACCAGGCCAATTTCTCCCCCGTTAAATCAAAGTCCCATTTGCCCTCTCAGGTGGACATAAAAGATCTCAGGGCAGTATTGGATGAGGAGCAGGGGCGTTCTCCCCGGTGTCCTGGCCAATATTTATCCCTCAACCAACGTCACTAAAACAGGTTATTTGATCATTATCAAATTGCTGTTTGTTGCTCGTGCTGTGTGCACATTGTCTGCCGTGTTTCCTACATTACAAGACTGAGCACGCTTCAAGAGGTACTTCAGGGGGGTTGTATAAATGCAAGATCTTACTTTTACTTTTAACAGATAGTCCTTAAAGTGACCACTGGAGGCTGCTCATAAAAATGGCTGAAGGGGCAGGGAGAGGCAACAGGGAAAGGCAGCAGGGACAGGCAGCAGGGGCAGGGAGAGGCAGCAGGGGCAGGGGGTGGCAACAGGGAGAGGCAGCAGGGGCAGGGAGAGGCAGCAGGGGCAGGGAGTGGCAACAGGGAGTGGCAACAGGGGCAGGGAGTGGCAGCAGGGGCAGGGAGTGGCAACAGAGAGAGGCAGCAGGGGCAGGGAGAGGCAGCAGGGAGAGGCAGCAGGGAGAGGTGCTTTGTCAGACAATAGTCACGGTTGATATGGTTTTCCTCCATGAAGAGACGAGGGTGTACTGAATGCTGGTGGACGAAGGCGACATGTCAGTGACTGTCTGCACATTCGTACAGTCAAACCGCTTCCCGTTCACATCGGTGAGGCGGTGCTCTGCAGGTATCTTCTGTTGTGTATAGAAGAACTCCACGAGGCTGAGTACTGTGAGCTAAACTTAGTGTGACCTTAGTCTTCTTTATCACAACTCCAGAGTGCATAAACAACATGGCAGCCAACCTTTTATACTGGCCCTGCACGTGTGTGCAGGTGACCATTAGGACTCCAACAGTTGTGTCCTCTGGTGACAAGTATTACATAATTACAAACATAACATCACTGCCCCCCGCCCCCGCACAAAGTCTTCGGTACAAGTTATTTACAAGTTGAGGCGGTCCGGAGCCCTTCGTTCCCTGGTTGATCGTCTAAGTTCAAACCCTGGCGTGTGTGAGTTGGTCGGACCATTGCTGCACTGCACCGCGGTGGTCTGACCGGACTGTCAGGAACGGTGGGTTCATCCTCGCGATTGACAGCGAGGTCGATTGCTGGTTGTGTGTGTGTTGGTGGATCGTCGATGGTGATGTCCTCTTCAAGTTGTTCCTGGTTGTCAGTAAATCACAATTTGGTCTGATCTAAATGCTTTCTGCATGTTTGGCCATTTAACAGTTTGATTATAAACACCCTATTCCCTTCCTTGGCCAAAACAGTGCCAGCAACCCACTTGGGACCATGACCGTAATTCAGGACAAACACAGGGTCGTTAACATCAATGTCACGTGAAACAGACGCGCGACCGTGGTACATGATCTGCCGGTGTCGCTGGGTTTCCATGTGATCATTAAGAACCGGGTGGACTTAGGAGAGCCTGGTTTTGAGGGCTCTCTTCATTAACAATTCTGCCGGGGGAATCCCGGGAAGCGAGTGGGGTCGCGTGCGGTGACTGAGCAGGATGCGAAAAGCGGTTCGGCAGGGAGCCGTCCGTCACACGTTTCATGCTCTGCTTCATTGTTTGGACTGCCCGCTCTGCTTGACTGTTAGACATGGGCTTAAACGGAGCAGACCTGACATGCTTGATGCCATTGCGGGTCAAAAACTCGTTGAATTCCGAGCTGGTGAAACACGTTCCATTATCGCTGACAAGGACGTCGGGCAAGGCATGGGTGGCGAACATAGCCCGGAGGCTTTCAATGGTGGCAGTGGACGTGCTGGATGACATGATTACACATTCAATCCATTTGGAGTAAGCGTCCACTACCACTAAAAACATCTTTCCTAGAAAGGGGCCGGCAAAATCTACGTGGATCCTGGACCACGGTTTGGAGGACCATGACCACAGACTCAGTGGAGCCTCCCTGGGTGCATTGCTCAGTTGCAAGCACGTGTTGCACTGTTGCACGCATGACTCCAAGTCCGAGTCAATGCCGGGCCACCAAACATGCGACCTGGCAATTGCCTTCATCATGACATTGCCTGGGTGGGTACTGTGAAGAGGGACGTCACCAAGATGCAGGTTGCTGATTGGAGCGTGGGCAGGTACTGCAGGAGTGGCTACGTCGGGGCGAAGGAGCAGCGAGAGATTGTACAGGGATGTGAGCAGGGCCCAGGAGAGGCGCGAGTTCAGGGCCCAGAAGAGGCGAGGGCCCAGGAGCAGCACAGGCCAGCCCACACTGCGACATGGGTGCACATTAGGTCCGTGCAGCAGAGCTGGTTTCCAGTCATCTTGGTTAATCCTTGCCACTGGATCAAGACCGAGCTCTGTTAAGCCCGTGTGGTGGCTGGTGTGCAACGGCCACCATTCGTTCAAAAAAATCCAAGCACAGGCATCTTCCACCCTTCAAGATTTAGTCTGGATCTGGAATGTTAGGTCCTTCATTGAAGCACCTTTGAACTTTTTGACGTGGAAGCAAGTCATCCTCGATTCGAGGGATTGTCTTTGATGATGACTGTGTAGAAAACATAGAAAACATAGAAAATAGGTGCAGGAGTAGGCCATTTGGCCCTTCGAGCCTGCACCACCATTCAATATGATCATGGCTGATCATGCAACTTCAGTACCCCACTGTTGCTTTCTCTCCATACCCCTTGATCCCTTTAGCAACAAGGGTCACATCTAACTCCTTTTTGAATATATCTAACAAACTGGCCTCAACAACTTTCTGTGGTCGAGAATTCCACAGGTTCACAATTCTCTGAGTGAAGAAGTTTCTCCTCATCTCAGTCCTAAATGACTCACCCCTGATCCTTAGACTCTGACTCCTGGTTCTGGACTTCCCCAACATCGGGAACATTCTTCCTGCATCTAACCTGTCCAATCCTGTCAGAATGTTATCTGTTTCTTTGAGATCCCCTCTCATTCTTCTAAATTCCAGTGAATATAAGCCTATTCGATCCAATCTTTCTTTATATGTCAGTCCTGCCATCCCGGGAATCAGTCTGGTGAATCTTCGCTGCACTCCCTCAATAGCAAGAATGTCCTTTCTCAGATTAGGAGACCAAAACTGTACATGATATTCAAGGTGTGACCTCACCAAGGCCCTGTACAAGTGCAGTAAGACCTCCCTGCTCCTATACTCAAATCCTCTCGCAATGAAAGCCAACATGCCACTTGCCTTCTTCACCGTCTGCTGTACCTGCATGCCAACTTTCAATGACTGATGTACCATGACACCCACGTCTCGTTGCATCTCCCCATTTCCTAATCTGTCACCATTCAGATAATATTCTGCCTTCCTGTTTTTATCACCAAAGTGGATAACCTCACATTTATCGACATTATAATGCATCTATCATGCATTTTCCCACTCACCAAACTTGTCCAAGTCACCTTGCAGCCTCCTAGCTTCCTCCTCACAGCTCACAATGCCACCCCGCTTAGTGTCATCTGCAAACTTGGAAATATTACATTCAATTCCTTCATCTAAATCATGAAAGTATATTGTAAATAGCTGGGGTTCCAGCACTGAACCTTGCAGTACCCCACTAGTCACTGCCAGCCATTCTCAAAAGGACCGGTTTATTCTTACTCTTTGCTTCCTGTCTGCCAACCAGTTCTCGATCCACGTCAATACATTACCCCAATACCATGTGCTTTAATTTTGCACACTAATCTCTTGTATAGGACCTTGTCAAAAGCCCTTTGGAAGTCCAAATACATCACATCCATTGGTTCTCCCTTGTCCACTCTACTAGGTACATCCTCAAAAAATTCTAGTAGATTTGTCAAGCATGATTTCCCTTTCATAAATCCATGCTGACTTGGACCGATCCTGACACTGCTTTCCAAATGTGCTGCTATTACATCTTTAGTAATTGATTCCAACATTTTCCCCATTACCGATGTCAGGCTAACCGGTCTATAATTCCCTGTTTTCTCTCTCCCTGCTTTTTTAAAGTGGGAGAGGAAGTGATCCAGAGTCTATAGAATGTTGGAAAATTACCACCAATGCATCCACTATTTCTAGGGCAACCTCCTTAAGTACTCTGGGATGCAGACTATCAGGCCTTGGTGATTTATTGGCCTTCAAACCTATCAATTTCCCTAACACAATTTCCTGACTATTAAGGATTTCCTTCAGTTCCTCCTTCTCGCTAGACTCTCGGTCCCCTATTATTTTCGTAAGGTTCTTCGTGTCTTCCTTCGTGAAGACAGAACCAAAGTATTTTTTCAAATTGGTCTGCCATTTTTTTGTTCCCCATTATGAATTCACCTGATTCTGACTGCAAGGGACTTACATTAGTCTTAACTAATCTTTTTCTCTTCACATATCTATAGAAGCTTTTGCAGTCAGTTTTTATGTTCCCTGCAAGCTTGCTCTCGTACTCTATTTTCCCCCTCCTATTTAAACCCTTAGTCCTCCTCTGCTGCATTCTAAATTTCTACCAGTCCTCAGGTTACGTATAAACGTTTCCTGCCGTTTTTTGGCAAAACCACACAATTAACGCATAAGAGACAATTCAACTGGATGGAGATTTCATCTTTACGTCGGTGAAAGGGCTTAATTTCATCTCGCATTTACCCGGGAACTGCCGACCAGTTCCCATTTAGGACGCTGCCCAGGTCCTGATCTGACAAGCCGTGACGGGTGACCCCTCGCTCTCAAAAGCATCCATGACCAGGAGCAAGTCTGTGGGCTGCACCATTTCAACCCCAGTGGTGGTTAATGGTAGCCGGCTGAGAGCATCGGCACAGTTTTCAGTGCCTGGTCTGTGGTGAATAACATAGTCATGGGTGTTAGTGCCCATCTTTGGATGCGGGATGAAGCATTGGTGTTTCTACCTTTGCTCTCTGAAAACAGCGAAATGAGCGACTTGTAGTCAGTTTCAAGCTCAAACCGACGTTCAAATAGGTATTGGTGCATTTTCTTAATCCCATATACACATGCTAATGCCTCTTTCTTGACCATACTAAAGGCTCTCTTAGCTGTAGACAGACTTCTGGACATGTATGCAACAGGTTGGAGGTTGCCTGATACAGCGGTTAGGTCCAACTTGGTGAACGACTTCCCCCCGCACCGCACCGCCCCCCTGCCCCCACTAACATTGCGAACAGGTCATCTGCGTTGGGCAGCGAGTACTGGTCCTGTAGTGAGACTCGGTTAATCGTTACCTTGTAGTCTCCACAGATTCTGACCTTTCCATCGCTTTTCAACACCGGAACAATTGGACTGGCCCACTCGTTGAACTCGACTGACGATATGATTCCTTCACGTTGGAGTCTGTCCAATTCGATCTCGACTTTCTCCCTCATCATGTACAGAACTGCCCGAGCCTTGTGATGGACGGGCCGTGCATCAGGGCCTAGATTGATCTGTACCTTGGCGCCTGTGAAGTTGCCGATGCCTGGTTCGAATAGTGAGGGAAACTTGCTCAGCACTTGAGCACACGAGGCATCATCCATTGAAGATAGTGCTTTGCTGTCGTTCCAATTCCATCTAATCTTTTCTAGCCAGCTTCTGCCGAACAGCATTGGGCCATTGCCTGGAACAATCCACAATGATCGGTCATGCACAGCTCCATCATACGATACCTTCAGTGCCGCACTTCCAATGACTGGTATGAGCTCTTTGGTGACGGTACGCAGCTTTACATTAATCGGGCTCAATTTGGGCCTTTGTGCCTTATTGCCCCACAGTTTCTCGAAAGCCTTCTGGCTCATTATTGACTGACTCGCACCCGTGTCCAACTCCATGGATACTGGAACTCCATTTAATTTGACTTTCAGCATTATAAGAGGGCTCTTGGTGGTGAAGGTATGTATCCCATACACTTCTTCCTCGGGTTGAGTTGCCTGTGCTGCGTGATCCACGCTGGATTGATCATCCTCTGCCACGTGGTATGTTGCAGCATGTTTGCACATTCGCTGGAGGTGCCCCATTGTTGCGCAGCCTTTGCACATGTAATGCTTGAATCGACATTGATAGGCCCGATGATTACCCCGGCAGTGCCAACACGGTGCTAATGGATTCACAATCACCCCACGATGGCGGACTCTGAGTCATCACAGGTCTTGCAGCCGCAGATGTATCGGCCCTGCCATATGCAGTTCGGTCTGCTAGCAACGTCATTTTATGCACAGTACTTGCCGGTAAGATTCAATGTTGAGAAGATATCTGTTTGGTGTTATCATCCGTGGCCATGCATGCTTGGGCGATCACGATAGTCCTGCTCAGGTCTAGGGTTTTGGCAGTCAGCAGCTTCCGAGAATGACCTCGTGGCTGATGCCTAGCATGAAAAAGTCCCTCAGCATTTGCCCCAACGCAGCTCTAAAATCACAAGGTCCCGCGAGGCGTCTCAGGGTGGCGACATAATCCGCCATGTCCTGGCCCCCGGAGCGATGGTTTGTGTAAAAACGATACCTGGCCATGAGGATGCTCTCCTTCGGCTTGAGGTGGTCTCGAATCAGCGTGCACAACTCTGTATAATCCTTCTCCGTTGGTTTTGTCGGTGCAAGCAGATTCTTGATGAGGCCGTATACTTTTGGCCCACAGACGGCGAGGAGAACCGCAATGCGCTTGGCCGCGTTAGTGTCTCCTTCCAGCTCGTTGGCCACGAAGTACTGGTCGAGACACTCGACGAAGGCTTCCCAATCATCACCCTCTCCGAATCTCGCTCATATTCCAACGACAGCCATGGTTGCGTGAAGGTTCGTATTCTGTTACTCGTCGCCAATTGTTAGGTAGGGAAGAACTCCACGAGGCTGAGTACTGTGAGCTAAACTTAGTGTGACCTTAGTGTTCTTTATCACAACTCCAGAGTGCCTAAACAATATGGCAGCCAACCTTTTATACTGGCCCTGCACATGTGTGCTGGTGACCATTAGGACTCCAACAGTCGTGTCCTCTGGTGGTAAGTATTACATAGTTACCTACATAACATCTGTCTTAAATTTATTCAATGTCCCAACTTCCACAGCTCTCTGAGGCAGCGAATTCCACAGATTTACAACCCTCTGAGAGAAGAAATTCCTCCTCGACTCAGTTTTAAATGGGCGGCCCCTCAGATTAAGATTATGTCCCCTAGTTCTAGTCTTCCCTATCAGTGGAAACATCCTCTCTACATCCACCTTGTCAAGCCCCCTCATAATCTTTTAAATTTTGATAAGATCACCTCCCATTCTTCTGAATTCCAATGAGTAGAGGCCCAACCGACTCAACCTTTCCTCATAAGTCAACCCCCTCATCTCCAGAATCAATCTCGTCAACCTTCTCTGAACTGGACTCAGTGATCTAGTACACCATTCCTCTAGTCCTCATGATGCTCCCAACTGAAATAGATGGGACTGGGATTGAGCCTGCTGTGGCGATATGTGGGGTGGGATGGTGTTCCTGGCCTTGCCCAGCTCTCCGGTCTCAGTTTCCTCTTCAGCAGACCATTGGGTGTCCCTGTAGAAAGGTGCTGCAAGAAAGCTGGTTGGGGGACTTATCCGAGGGTCCTCCATGGGCTAAATGGTCTGCAGGGATCCTCGAGGCAGCCCAAAGATGAGAGAAGAGATCAGGGATCACAAGTTACCTCCTTACCCTCTTCCCCTACCCACCATCTCCTGGACAAGTCACAGGTCCCCACCCTAGCTCACTGAATCCCAATGGAAATAGGTTTGTATCACCCCATGATTCCTCTGGCCGACTTAAAACAGGATTCACTCATTACAAATACTACCAGGGGCCGTATAAATACACGCACTTGCTTCAATCCCTGGCCCTGCATTTAAACTTTGAAACAGATTCTATTCATTGTAGTTCCTGTTGCAGTATTAGTGCCGGCCTTAGTGACTTTTTATTTTTCAGGATCGCTGGAATATCGACCATTTTTTTGTCCGCTAGTTTCGGCTTTTTATTTTGGACGCTAGCCTTAGCGATGTGCAATGGGCCTTAGCGATGTGTAATGGGCCTTAGCGATGTGCAATGGGCCTTAACAATGTATTCAGTCATGCAAGGCTGGCATCCATAGCAATGGCCGTTCTGCGCATGCGCTTTTTTTAGCAAAGGGCTTTTCCCGTGATTCGAGAGGTCAGGGGTCATCTGTGCAAGCTCAGAAGACAAAGGGAGGGAGAGAGAGTGTTTGTAGTGGAGAGAGAGAAGAGCTTTTGTGAAGGAGTGAAGGATTGCTGATTTGTGAAGGAATGAAGGATTGCTGATTATTCAAGTGCTATAGTTGTGAAGGAGTTAGTTATAAAGTGAAAAGATTGTTGTAAATCATGAGAAAGAAAAACATTATGGAGATGTCGCACGAGGACTCGGGAGAGAGTGTGCAGGAGGTTGCAGGGAGAAGGAGGGCAAAACCCTTCTCTGACGAAGCAAATGACGCATTGGTCAATGAAGTCGCAACGCGGTGGGGCAATTAACCCGGGGTGGGAGTGGGAAACCTCCACCCTGGATGTATCAGAAAATATGGGGCAAGATCGCCGATATACTGTCGTCAGTGTCCCACGATAGGCGTGAATCCGACCAGTGCCGCAAGACGTGGAACAGCCTGGTTGCTTCCGCAAGAGTAAGTATTAAATAGATTTTAAATTGTAATGATCCACTGAATATGTAGATCTGCTGGCTTGTAATGAAGCTGGGTAATCTTATGTAGCTTCCCTGCTAAGATTTGGACTGGAGTAGGAACCTGCGCCCTTTAAGTCTAATTTGGGCACCGTCTCCTTTTGGGTTACGTTGGTGGATGGGGCACGACTGAGCAATGAGGGGTCCGGTCACCTTTATCCAGACTGTCAGTCTCTCTGGCTGCTGTCACTCACACAGTGACCCAGCCTGGACTGGGGAGAGCTGCCCTGGCTCACTGTCTGCCCTGGGACACTTTGGGACATTAGCTCCGGCCACACGGAGGTCTCTGAGCACAGCCCATGGACACGGTGCCCCCTCCTGTCATTGGCAAGCTCACCAGTGGTCCTGATTCCCCCCCTGGGGGACCTCCATCCAGTCAAATAAACCACCTACCTCCCTCAGGCGCTAAATGCAACGGCCCGTGGATAGGGCCCTTCCTGGAGATTGTACGCGAGATGTTTGGTGTCAAGCATTAGTTCCTAAACACGAAGTTATTAAATATTTTCTCTGAACAAAGATTTTATAACCAGGCATCCATTGTGGACACAAACCATATTAGCATATAACGTTAGAATCTGTTGTCTTTCCGTCATAGTACCTGGTCAAAAAGCTTATGCCATGCTCTTGTCACATTTGCAGAGGAAGATACCCAAGAATCAGGCAGAGCAGAGGCGCACCGGAGGAGGCCCTGCTGATAGACAGACCCTGACTGACTTGGCGGGATGTGCTGCAGCACTAGTGGGCAGCCATAGTCGCTCTGCCATCCGTGGTGGTGCAGGTCCCGTTGTTGCACCTTGTGAGTAATGTGTAAAGCAGTGGTAAACCAGTGGTAATTTAAAGTCATTTAATGGTATTTCATTATAATATAATAATGATGCCATGTTATGCATGCAGCTTCTGTAGTACTCTCAAGTTAAGAACATAAGAACATCAGAAATATAAGCAGGAGTAGGTCATTTGGCCCCTCGAGCCTGCTCCGCCATTCAATAAGATCATGGCTGATCTGATCATGGACTCAGCTCCACTTCCCTGTCCGCTCCCCATAACCCTTTACTCCCTTACCGCTCAAAAATCTGTCTATCTCTGCCTTAAATATTTTCAATGCCCCAGTCTCCACAGCTCTCTGGGGCAGTGAATTCCATAGATGTACAACCATATGATTTAATCATATGTAACGTCTCTCGTTCACATTAATTGCAGTAGTGTTGCTCCTCGTACATATGCCAGCGCAGCGCAAACATTCTCATGTCTACCCTTCTGTTCTAATAACCTCAATTATGTTTTGCAGGTCCCGAGACTCCCGAGGCACAAAGGGAGGCCCCTCCATGAACGCCTGTGCCATTGCAGGTGGTCATCACCACGGTTCCGGAGGAGACTACTGAGGAGGAGGAAGATGACCAATTGTCATCTGTTGTACCCGCGGCCATGTCTTCATCGACGGATGAAGTAGCGGGGCCAAGCGGCTTGCAGCAGGCCACTCCGAGGCGTACAGTGCCCACGCCGACCCACGGAGGTTGAGTCAGCGAGGTAGGCACGCGCTGCGATGGTGCGTCGACATAGGTCGAGAGCTCCTCCAGGCGATTGGTGAGTTGACCGGAAACATTGCCGCAATGTCCGCACGAATAACGGAGGGCATGGAGCGGATAGTTGTGGCAATGGGCCAAATGACCGACGCTGTCCATGCCTTGCGGCACCCCAAGGTGCTGTCCCACCAACCACCCGGACAGATGTGAGTCAGGAGGAAGAACTTCCATCTGACTCGGAAAACATTTCTTCCGAAACGTCTTCTCCTCCTGCTACTGAGGAGATTCTGCCAACGTCACGCAAAGTGTTCATTTATGTGCTGCTGACGCAAGGGGTTTGCAGCTGCGCAACTACCACGGGGCTTTTCCAGTCTTGCGGGAGGTGCCGTGGGGGATGGGTTCATCGCCAGGCTGATTGGCCTCCCCAAGGTCCTCCTCCTCCTCCTCATCCTCCTCTTCCGGCAGTCCCATCTGATCATTGTTGTCCTCTCCTGATAGCTGGGTTATGCAACATGCAGCACACCACAATAAACTCAGCGCCCTGCTCAGGGTGGTATTGTAGGTTGTCTCCTGAGTGGTCCAGGCATCTGAAGCCCTGCTTAAACACTCCAATTGTCTTTTTGACGACATTGCATGTAGCTATATGGCTTTCATTGTAGTGCTTCTCGGCTTCCGTCCGGGGCATACGCAGGGGAGGTCATGAGCCAGCTGGCAAGGCCATATCCTTTATCCCCCAGCATCCAACCGTGACCTTGTGGCTGACCCTGAAACAGGTCAGAGACAGTAACCTCACGCAAGATGTGCGCATCGTGGATGCTGCCTGCCTGCAAAATTTGCATTTACTGCCATGATTATTTGCCTGTGGTCGACAACAAGCTCCACATTCAGGGAGTGGAATCCCTTTCAGTTCCGAAACACCTCTGCACCCTGTAAAGGTGCTTGCAGGGCGATGTGTGCACAATCTATTGCTCCCTACACCTTGGGGAAGTTTGCTATTCGCAAGAAACCCAAAGCCCTCTCAGTCTGTGCCTCCCTGGTCATAGGGAGCTTATGAAGTCCATCCTTCGTGTGTAAAGGGCTTCAGTCACCTGTCGAATGGAGCAATGTGTGGCGTGCTGAGTGATACCGCAAATGTTGCCAGCTGAGGCCTGAAAGGAGCCCGATGCATCGTACGAAAGTGTCGCAGTAACCTTAACCTCAATGAACAGTGTGGTCCTGATGGTGTTGGTAGGCTGCAGATGTCCATTAATTAGCTGGCGTATCTCACTGATGACCTCGTTTCGGAAGCACAGCCTGAAGCACATGTTATCGGACAAGTTCAGGTCTGATCACTTTTCCCTGTAAATGCGTTGGGTGTAACGTCTCCTCCTCCGCAGCAGTCTGCCATCCCTTTGATTGGGCACATAATGTTCAATATACCTTCTCCCATCTTCAGTCTGCAGCATGTGATTAGAGACCAATACTGGTTGAGAAATTACAGGCCCATCACTATAAATCGCAATAAATGCCCTTCATTTGTCCTCGACAGATACAAATGTGATTAGATGATTGGCAAAAGTCAAAATGGCCCTTAAAATCACTCACAAATTGATTCTCCTCACAAACACTCGAAGCAGCCTTTCAGTACAGATCCTCCGACTTTCAAAAAGGCGTCGGTAGTGCCGAGTTATGCCGAGTAGTGCCGACTTAAGGTCAGGTCAGTGCAGCTTTATTCAGCGACTTTTTCGGGCAGCGACCATTTCGGTGAAGTGTGGGCGAAATGCCGAAAGTTGCAGTGGTGATCATCTGGGCAATAATCGGGCGCAAGTTTCCATTTTCAGCACTGTTCTCGGCCTTGCATGCGGATCACGTCATATTTTTTTTTACATTCGGCCACGCGATGCTGCACATTCATGTGTGCCGAAAGTTGGGCCGGCGATAAATGGGCGATAATCGGGCGCTAGTTTCCACTTTTTAGCAAAACTGGGCGACACCTGCATCTCAGCGATAAATGGGCAATAAATGGGCGATAAATGGGCGATAAATGGGCGATGATGTGCCGAAAGTCTAGCCCCGTAGGTTCTAGAACTGTTCCCGTGGACTGGAAGGTTGCTAATGTAACACCACTATTTAAGAAAGGAGGGAGAGAGAAAACGGGGAACTACAGACCAGTTAGCCTGACATCAGTAGCAGGGAAAATACGAGAATCTATTATTAAGGGCACTGAGAAAATAATAATAGCATTGGGCAGAGTCAACATAGATTTATGAAAGGGAAAACATGTTTGACAAATCTGTTTTGAGTTTTTTGAGGTGGTAACTAGCAGAATAGATTGGGGGAACCAGTGGATGTGGTCTGTTTGGATTTTCAGAAGGCATTCGATAAGGTGCCACACAAGAGGTTATTGAACAAAATTAGGGTTCATGGGATTAGGGGTAATATATTAGCATGGATTAAGGATTGGTTAAAGGATGGGATTGGGAAAATGTTGTTAAAGAAGCAGTAGCATGACATTTGGAAAAACATAATTCAGTCAGGCAAAGTCAGCATGGATTTATGAAAGGGAAGTCATGTTTGACAAATTTGCTGGAATTCTTTGAAGATATAACGAACAGAGTGGATAAAGGGAACCAGTGCATGTGGTGTATTTGGACTTCCCGAAGGCATTTGACAAGGTGCCACATAAAAGGTTACTGCACAAGGTAAAAGTTCACGGGGTTGGGGGTGATATATTAGCATGGACAGACGATTGGCTAACTAACAGAGAACAGAGATTCAGGATAAATGATTCATTCTCGGTTGGCAATCAGTAACTAGTGGGGTGCCGCAGGGATCAGTGCTGGGACTCCAACTATTTACAATCTATATTAACGACTTGGAAGAAGGGACCGAGTGTAATGTAGCCAAGTTTGCTGGCGAAACAAAGATGGGAAGAAAAGCAATGTGTGAGGAGGACACAAAAATCTGCAAAAGGACATAGGCAGGCTAAGTGAGTGAGCAAAAATTTGACAGAAAGAATATAATGTTGGAAAGTGTGAGGTTATGCATTTTGGCAGAAAAAAAATCAAAAAGCAAGTTATTATTTCAATGGAGAAAGATTGCAAAGTGCCACAGTACAGCGGGACCTGGGGGTACTTATGCATGAAACACAAAAGGTTAGTATGCAGGTACAGCAAGTGATCAGGAAGGCCAATGGTATCCTGGTCTTTATTTCAAAGGGGATGGAGTATAAAAGCAAGGATGTCTCGCTACAGTTATACAGGGTATTGGTGGGGCCACACCTGGAATACTGCGTACAGTTTTGGTTTCCATATTTAAGAAAGGATATCCTTGCTTTGGAGGCAGTTCAGGGAAGGTTCCCTAGGTTGATTCTGGAAATGAGGGGGTTGACTTATGAGGAAAGGGTGAGTAGGTTGGGCATCTACTCATTGGAATTCAGAAAAATGAGAGGTGATCTTTGTAAAGTCCTGTCCCCTCAGTACAGATTCACACGGGGCATGTCGTGAAGTCAAGGTCACTCTGGACCTGCACCTTTATTTCACAGCTCTGGAATGCTGCACTTGCCTGAGACCTGTCCTTATATACCTGTCTCTTGCAAGTGCACCACTGGTGGTAAGGTATGCTGGTGGTTGCAGGTCATATCTTATTACAGTCATGTATAGCATGTTAGGATACAGTTATATATAATAATGTAAGATACATGACAATCTTATCGAAACGTATAAGATTATGAGGGGGGCTTGACAAGGTGGATGCAGAGAGGATGTTTCCACTGATGGGAGAGACTAGAACTAGGGGGCATGATCTTAGAATAAGGGGCTGCCCATTTAAAACTGAAATGAGGAGGAATTTTTTCTCTCAGAGGGTTGTAAATCTGTGGAATTCGCTGCAGAGAGCTGTGCAAGCTGGGACATTGAAGGGATTTAAGTCAGAGATAGACAGTTTCTTAACTGATAAGGGGTTAAGGGGAGCGGGCAGGGAAGTGGACCTATGTCCATGATCAGATCAGCCATGATCGTATAAAATGGCGGAGCAGGCTCGTGGGTCCTTATGGCCTACTCCTGCTCCTATTTCTTATGTTCTTATGTTCTTATGACTACTGCACCATCGTTGATCTGAGCGTCCAGCACTCCAAACCCAAGAAACACAAACGCTGTTTCAGAAGGACATTGGTGCGCTAGAATCAGACTCCACCCAGAGATGTTGGCACGGGGAATGCAAACAAGCTTATCATCGTCCATCGCCCGTGCACCCTCTTCTCTGGGTCATAACCAAGTGTAAAGTTGTTATTGCATTGTCACGCATCTTGTCATTGTAATCTAAAGTCCAGGGGTACTTGGCCAAACACAGTTACATCAAGGTGAGGCCCTTTAACTGGACGAGTCAAACCGTGACATCACAAGGCAAGCCTGACCCCACTCTGTGCATCACAATGAGATCAGACATCACAATAGGTTTGTAACCTGGGGCAACCTGAGACAGAACCAGTTTCAGTGAAGGAAAGCACTGACTGTGACTAACTGGCTGATCTCTCGAGGAGTGAATGTGGCCGGCTACAATATCTCACCATCGTTGCTTTCTGAAGAGAGTACAAACAATGAAAACATCATCAACCAGCAGATTATAGAGAAGGTTGTGAGCTTTGAAAGGTTGGTATTAACCTGTTGATCTTGTATCATCATTTGTGAAAGTCAGAATGAGCAATATAAACTTTAATAGATACAGTAATACTGATGCACAGTAGGTTGTTGGAACAGTTCATTTTGTTGTTATTAGATATTCTTTGGCGTTGTTAATAGGTAGTCTGGAGCCTGCAGCCTGCTCACAGATGGTTCCTGAGCCCCACTCTCAGCTCCCTCACTGACCAGCTCCTCCCAGCCCTTGAGTTTGGTGCTCACTCCCTGTTCTGTAAATGTAGACAACTACTTATCATTGGTAGATCTCCCGGGGCATTGCTCGGGACAGTCTGCAGGGTGAGCAACAGTCACAAAGCTAACTGGGCCCCACTAAGAGAAAGGGGCATAGAGAAGGCAAACGATCCCATCACTGCCCATTACCCGCACACCCAACTCTGTGGTTCAAAACCAAGTGCTAAGCTGTTTATTACATTCTAGCACATCCAACCTAAGGCCCAAGGCTTTTTGGCCAAACACTGTGAGGCCCTTTAACTGGACGTGTCAAACTGTGAAATCACGAGGCACGCCTGACCCGACCCTGTGCATCACGTGATCACTGACATCACGATAGGTTTGTAAACAGAGGCAACATGAGGCAGAGAGGCTGCACAAGCAGCTTAAGAGAAGGAAAGTGAGCTGTACTGACTGTGACTAACTGGCTGATCTCTCTAGGAGTGAATGTGGCCGGCTGGAAGGGAGCGTGAAGAATGGAATCATCGCTAACCAGCTGACAGTCAGAAGGGTGTTGCTGTCGAAGGTTTGTTTCTTCCAGCTTGTATAATTCCCTGTGAAAGTCAGAGTGCGTAACATCATAATCCACTGCAGTGACCATGCAGACATCAATGCTCAAATCCTGGAAACTGAAACCAGACCAGTACTCGCTCGTTGTTCTCATCAACTGGGATAATCCGTGGGACAAGGAGTTGATGGGAAACTCTTGTCCCAGCTGTTACTGGTGCCCTCTGACCTTGCCAATCCCTGGGTCCTTGTCAAGGACCAGCTCCCAGGTCAGCTGGCTCAGGTACTGCCACCAATAGCCCTCGGATTGTGTCAGAGAAGTTTCTTGTCCCAGTCTTCTTGGTTCACCTGATGGCATTGCCGCCATTCTGGACCATCTCTCGGATTCTGAAGAAGGTGTACATTCCCCAACTCCACAACCTTTAATACTCAGGTGGCATCAGAATCTGTGGCCAGTAACATTACTGAAAAGAAACAAGTTGAGAGTTTTGCACCCAGAATCTGCATTAAGCATTTACAGCTTCAACGGTTCACTATACAAGGGCAGCTCTAAAGTACCTGTAGTTGTCTTGTTGCGATCCAGTCATTTAAAAACAAATCTGTAATTTCTTCTTCTGTTAGAGGGACATGGTTGGCGTCAGGATGAGAGAGAGAAAATGGGCGGTTTCATCAAAGTATCTGCAGACTAAAGTTGTGAGTAACAAAACCACAAAGACAAGTGGATCAGATACACAAGAGAGAGCACATTGTGACAGAAATCAAATCCATGCCAGCAGAGAAACCACAGAAGGAGCGGAGCGGTGTAACTGAAATTCTCCTGATACCATCCCTCTGTGTCCCATCCATTTCTCAGTGCCAACTCCACACCTTTCAATTTGTGTTAAATTTGACGGCCAATAACCAACACCCGCCCCTCCCCCTACCACAGAACCATTTAGCACTCGTGTCCCTGCATTGGCATCAAGCACCAACCCTGCTCCAACTCCAGGCTCAGTTGAGCACTGCTTGGTGTGAACTGCACTGGCACTGTGTAAAGCCCAGTCTGTGCAGTCGTCCCCAACCAGTGCCAGCCAGGGGTCCACCTTGGGACTAAACAGGAAAGTCTCAAGAAGGGACGCTCCGGTTGTTGCCCTGAGACTTCCCAGAATTAAGAGGGAGTCCTCCCCTGGCACCAGCTGGCTCGGAGGAGTCCGTGACTGCTGGTGCCAGGATCTCTCCCAATTCCGATGGGGCATCTAGGTTCCAAGGGCTCTCATTCCAAGGGAGGATATGTGTGCTTCAGTGGCACCTCCTCCACGAGGTGGGGGCTCATGTCTGGAGGGTCTAACTCAATCGGCCTTTGTATTCATGAGCCTGTAGCTAATCGCTTCCGAAGGCAGGAAGCCTCCAGGTAGCTTCCTCAGACTGAACCGGCAAGGAAGGCTGATCGTGAGGCCCTCATCTCTGTTCCCAAAGCCTCACTATCAACCTTCCCTGTCTCTTCAGCCCGAGGCAGCTTCCCAGAGCCATCCCGCCTTCGGAAGCCAAACTGGGAGCCTGAGTCGGACCACAATCTCCAGTCGTTTAGGCTTTTTCATGTATTTAACACGAGGGTGAGTGAGTCTGAAACTGTGGTTCCAGAAGCCCCTTCACTTGGGGGAGAGTGGGGGGGGGGAGCGTAGGGGGGGGAGCGTGGGGGCTTTAGTTTTTACTTGGGCTCTTGCAAAGGCCTCAGGCTGCAGCTGTATTCATCATACCAATTTCCTGGACAGTTTGGGTGGACTTAATATGCACCCTCCAGTTAAGGCCAAGGTCGGCAGCATCCATAGTGCCTCTGTCACCCTGCTTTCACACCTTGCAGTTTATTGGCATCTGGTGAACTTCAGTGGTGAAGGCATCAGAAGGAAGGTTACTGCCGAGTGAAACTAGTCCTGGTCCACCCACATTTGGGATCTGGCGGCCCTTCCTGCAGGGTTTAGCGCATGTCCCGAATTCCCTGCCACCAGATACATTGGGGCCGGCTTTACTGACCAGCGGCCTAATGCCTCGCAGGTGAGTGAGGGAGCAATCCCTGTCACAGAGTGAGGACCACCTTCAGAGAGCATCTACTGCAGCAACAAGCTGAGTGGGTGCCCTCAATATCAGAGCAGGACCCAGCATCCAGTGGGTCTTGCCTTGCCAATGAGCTTGGCCATGCAACTTGGGACTCTTTCAGGTGCCGCAGATGCCCTTTAGTATTTGGTGCTGAGGGCTTCTTTGGTGAGCAAGTGGAGGAGCTGCTGTAGCAGAACGTTCAGCTATGCCCAGAACTGATGGAACGAATCCCAGAGCCGTTTATCCTCCAACGCCCCATCGGCCATATGGAAGCCACCAGAATGTGTGAGACATACTCCCAGAAAATGTAAAGGTGGTTGTTTCTGGACCTTCCTCCTCTAGATAATGTAGCACCACCACCAATCCATTCCTGTATTTAAGGGAGATAGAACATGTCCAGGGAACTATTGACCAGTCGATAAGGTACCACAAAACAGACCAGGCACTAGGGTTTATTTCTGGAGGGGTAGAATTGAAAGGTAGAGAAATTATGCAGCAGCTCCTCCACTTGCTCACCAAAGAAGCCCTCAGCACCAACAGGTGCATACAGTACCTGAAAATCTTTACCCAGAGCATGGTGAGAATGTGGAGCTCACTACCCCAGGGAGTGGTTGAAGCAAATAGTATCAATGTATATAAGGGGAGGCTAGACAAGCATATGAGGGAGAAAGGAATAGAGGGTTCTGCTGATAGATGAGTGGGTGGAGCATAAGCACCGGCATTGGCTGACTGGGCCGAATGGCCTGTTTCTGTGCCATATGTCCCATGTAATCCGATGTAATCATTTACTTCCATGAGCCTTTACAAGGCTTTATCCGGACCGCAATGTCCTTTGGACCATGCTAGCCCATCATTCCAGAATAGGACCTGGAATGCAGAGAGCTCGCAACAAGTAACCTTCAATACCCTGTGCAGCTCCACCTCCCCAAGTGACTGCCTGATAGCCCACCACAGAGCTGAGTGGGTGGATCACTTCCAGTACTTCCCTGTGGAAGTGAATTACTCTGGACACTTGGGTTCAGGAGACCAGAAGTCGTGAGTATCCTCTGCATTAGCAGCTTGTTTTTCACAATGTGGCTTGGTTTCCAATGTAACTGTAAGGATGTTTCCAGTGGGGTTCCAAAGGGCTCAGTACTGGGTCAATTGCTTTTTGTGATATATATCAACAATTTAGATTTGAATGTAGGGAGTATGATAAAGAAGGTTGCAGACGTCACTAAAATTGGCTGTGTGCTTGATAATGAAGAGGAAAGTCATGGGCTGCAGGAAGATATCAATCTACTGGTCAGGTGGTCAGAGCAGTGGCAAATGGAATTTAATTCAGAGAATTGTGAGGTGATGCACCTTGGGAGGGCTAATAAGGAAAGGGTATAGACATTAAGCGGCAAGCCACTTAACAGTGCAGATGAACAAAGGGACCTTGGAGTGCTTGTCCACAGAACTCTTTTTGGGAGGAAACTAAAACATTAAATCGTGGCCCCCTGATCTGGGGGGACGCACCAAACATTTTCAAGGCCCTTTTTTTGTGTTTTTTTTTTGGTGTTTTTTTTCTGTTTTGGTTTTTTTTAAAGTTTTTTTTGGGCAATTAAATCATTTTTTTTTTCTCCAAGTGCCCCCTATAAAAGGGGAGGGGGAGACTAAAAACACCAGCAATTAAAACAAATCAAACTTTAAAACATAAAATCAAATTAATATTTGGTTGCCGGGGGTAACGATGCACTCCAGTCCCTCTGGCACCCACCTCTCACGGAAGGCCGCGAGCGTACCGGTGGACACCGCGTGCTCCATCTCCAAGGACACCCTGGCGTGGATGTACGCGCGGAAGAGAGGCAGGCAGTCAGGCTGAACGAACCCCTCGATCGCCCGCTGCCTGGACCAGCTGATGGCACCCTTGGACGTGCCCAGGAACAGTCCTACGAGGAGGCCCTCGGACCTACCCGCTCCCCTCTGCACAGGGTGCCCAAAGATCAGGAGTGTGGGACTGAAGTGCAGCCAGAATTTCAGGTGCAGCCCCTTGAAATAATAAAACAGGGGCTGCAACCTCGTGCATTCGCTAAAAACATGGAACACGGACTCTTCCAGACCGCAGAAATTGCAGGCGGCCTGGGAGCCCGTGAACCGGCTTAAAAATTTATTGCACGGCACTGCTCCGTGCACCACCCTCCAGGCCAAGACCCCGATAAATAGTGGGAGGACTCCCGCGTAGAGTACCCTCCATCGTGGACCCCCGCCTCCTCCGGACGGCAAGATGGTACGCCATGGCGTGTCCGGACGGCAGGTGAGAATGGCAAAGTTGAGAGTGTGCAGGAGCAGCCCGTACAGGAAACCCCTCTGCACGGAACTGAAAGGCACGGAGGAGATTTCCTCGAGGCGGCTCAAGTTGTGAGGCGCCAGCTCCCGAGGGAGGTTCCGGGGTTTGGCGCCGATGAGGAATTCCGTCCGGACGGGGGTCAGTTCGGATGGGATTTCCCCACGTGCTTGAGCCTCCTCGACACACCTAACGGAGTCAGGGCCCAGAGCTGTTTTTAGCGACTCGATGGAATCGACCGCGCGGCGGACATTTGCGGAATTTAGGCACCGCGCCAGCGTGTCTGGCGCCATCCAGCCCGCTCCTCCGCCATCGAGCAGGTCCCTGACCCTGGTCACCTCACCAGCCACAGCCCTCTTGTCCGCCTGCCACCTAAAACCTCGGTCATGGAGGTACGGATTCCCGAGCAGCGGCTCCTGCAGGACAGCCGCCACTCCAGCCGGTGGAGAGCTGCGCTTGGTGGAGACTTTGTTCCAGACCCTGGTGAGTTCCTTGTAAAAGACAGGCAGCTCTTGGACGGCGGTCCTGACACCCCCCCATACTCACAAACAGGAGCTGCGTGTCGTAGTTGAGGCCGTGCTGCTGGCGGAAGAAATACGTCGCCAGAGCACGCCACCTAGGAGGGGGCTCGACGTAAAGGTATCTCTGCAGGGTCTGAAGACGGAAAATCGCGAGCTAGGCGCTGACGCACACCAACGACTGACCGCCCTCCCCAAGCGGGAGACTCAAGACCGCGGCAGAGACCCAGTGCTTCCTGTTGTTCCAGAAGAAGTCCACCAGCTTCTTCTGTATCTTGGTGACAAACGCAGGGGGAGGGGTCAAAGTGACCAGCCGGTACCACAACATGGCGGCCACCAGCTGGTTTATGACTAGCGCTCGACCCCTGTAGGACAGCACTCGGAGCAGTCCTGTCCAGCGCCCCAAGCGAGCGGCGACCTTGGCCTCCAGCTCTTGCCAGTTCGCCGGCCAGGCTTCCTCGTCGGGGCTAAGGTAGACTCCCAGATAGAGGAGATGGGTCGTGCTCCAGGCAAAAGGCCTCAGCTCCTCCGGCAGGGAGTCCACCCGCCACTGACCCACCAGGAGTCCGGAACATTTCTCCCAGTTGATCCTGGCGGAGGATGCGGCCGAGTAAATCTCCTGGCACTCACGCATCCTCCGCAGGTCAGCGGGATCCTCTACCGCGAGGAGCATGTCATCGGCGTAAGCTGAGAGGACGACCTCCACGCTCGGCCCTTGCAGAGCCAGTCCCGTCAACCTCGTCCGCAGGAGGCGCAGGAAAGGCTCCACGCAGATGGCATATAACTGGCCGGACATGGGGCATCCCTGGCGCACCCCTCTCCCAAAGCGAAGGGGCGCCGTCAAGGACCCGTTAACTTTAATCAGACACTCCGCGGCGGCATACGAAAGTCGAATCCGGGCGACGAAATGCGTCCCGAACCCGAAAGCGCGCAGAATCCCGAACAGATAGTCGTGATCCACCCTGTCGAACGCCTTCTCTTGGTCGAGAGATAGGAAGGCGACCGACAGACCAGCCTCCTGGGAATGATGGATGAGGTCCCGGACCAGATGGATGTTATCGTGGATTGTCCGGCCCGGGACCGTGTAGGACTGGTCGGGGTGGATCATGTGGTCCAGCACGGCGCCAAGGCGAGCAGACATCGCCCTGGCGAAGATTTTGTAGTCCGTGCTGAGGAGGGAGACTGGGCGCCAGTTCTTCAGTAGGCGGAGATCGCCCTTCTTAGGCAGCAGGACGATGACTGCCCTGCGCCAAGAGAGGGGCATCTCCCCGGTCGCCAGACTTTCCCCCAGGACCCGCGTGTAGTCGCCCCCCAGGATGTCCCAGAACGCCTGTGGAACTCCACGGTCAGCCCGTCCAGCCCCGGGGCTTTTCCCCTCGAGAGCCGGGCGAGGGCGCCGGTCAGCTCCGCCAGGCTTAGCGGAGCTCTGAAAGAGGCACACCTCTCCCCTAGTAGACGATTGGGGAGGGGCCTTGCTCCCTCTGCTCAATTGTCTCGTAATTGTTTTTTCCAATTAGGAGAAAGGGGCTCTCAGAGAGAGAGGTGAGAGACAGAGAGAATGACAGAGAAAGAGTGAGGGGGGGTGGGAAAGAAGGAAGCTGTGAGGGCAGGTCTCCCCTCACAGTGATGGGTGGGTGCACCCCCCAGATGGTAAGCAAAAAACAAAGTCTTTGGGATGGTCTTCGGGTGGGGGGAGAAGATGTCTTCACCTGGGTCAGCTTGAGCCACCCAAGCACAGCACTCCCAACGATGTTAATTGGGCCTCAATGAGTCTTCGGCCAGGTAGCTCCAGCTATCCCAGGCTAGGCAATGGGGGAGGGGTGCTTCATTGGTGTGTGGGGCCTAGTTTTGGGCAAGACCCCCACACACACTTCCACACACACACACACACACACACACCGCGATGTTCCGGCCCTCGAAATGGACTTCTTTCCTCCCCCCACCGATACAACAATGTCTTTAGGGAAATGCACCAAAATACACCCACCTTTGGCTGATGAAGTCTCTCCCTCCTTCCACACTGGATCGTTGTTGTTCTTTTTCCCCCTCTCTCCAACTCTCCGCAGCAGTAATAATGTTTGTTGAATTGTCTGCTCTCCTCCTCTCCCTCTGGATGAATTGGAATTGTAGTAAGCCCCTTCCTCCTCTTCCTGGGCTGGTCTCAGGGCTCACAAAGGCCTTCCAGGCAGGAGCAACAGCAGTCAGCTCTTCCCTCACTGCTCCAGGCTCCAAATGATCAGGCCACGCCTCCAACAGCTCCACCCTTGTCCACAGAACTCTTTTTGGGAGGAAACTAAAACATGAAATCATTAAATCGTGTCCCCCTGATCTGGGGGATACACCAAACATTTTCAAGGCCCATTTTTTTGTTTTTTTTTGTTTTTTTTCTGTTTTTGTTTTTTTTTAAAGTTTTTTTTTGGGCACTAAAATCATATTTTTTTCTCCAAGTGCCCCCTATAAAAGGGGAGGGGGACACTAAAAACACCAGCAATTAAAACAAATTAAACTTTAAAACATAAAATCAAATTAAAATTTGGTTGCCGGGCATGATGATGCACTCCAGTCCCTCCGGTGCCCACCTCTCGCGAAAGGCCGCGAGCGTACCGGTGGACACCGCGTGCTCCATCTCCAAGGACACCCTGGCGCGGATGTACGCGCGGAAGAGAGGCAGGCAGTCAGGTTGAACGACCCCCTCGACCGCCCGCTGCCTGGACCAGCTGATGGCACCCTTGGCCGTGCCCAGGAGCAGTCCTACGAGGAGGCCCTCGGACCTACCCGCTCCCCTCCGCACAGGGTGCCCAAAGATCAGGAGTGTGGGACTGAAGTGCAGCCAGAATTTCAGGAGCAGCCACTTTAAATAATAAAACAGGGGTTGCAACCTCGTGCATTCGATAAAAACATGGAACACGGACTCTTCCAGACCGCAGAAATTGCAGGCGGCCTGGGAGCCCGTGAACTGGCTTAAAAATTTATTGCACGGCACTGCTCCGTGCACCACCCTCCAGGCCAAGTCCCCGATAAATAGTGGGAGGACTCCCGCGTAGAGTGCCCTCCATCGAGGACCCCCGCCTCCTCCGGACGGCAAGATGGTACGCCATGGCGTGTCCGGACGGCAGGTGAGGATGGCAAAGTTGAGAGTGTGCAGGAGCAGCCCGTACAGGAAACCCCTCCGCGCGGAACTGAAAGGCACGGAGGGGATTTCCCCGAGGCGGCTCAAGTTGTGAGGGGCCGGCTCCCGAGGGAGGTTCCGGGGTTTGGCGCAGATGACGAATTCCGTCCGGACGGGGGTCAGTTCGGACGGGATTTCCCCACGTGCTTGAGCCTCCTCGATGCACCTAACGGAGTCAGGGCCCAGAGCTGTTTTTAGCGACTCGATGGCATCGGCCGCGCGGCGGACATTTGCGGAATTTAGGCACCGCGCCAGCGTGTCTGGCGCCATCCAGCCCGCTCCTCCGCCATCAAGCAGGTCCCTGACCCTGGTCACCTCACCAGCCACAGCCCTCTCGTCCGACCGCCACCTAAAACCTCGGTCGTGGAGGTACGGATTCCCGAGCAGCGGCTCCTGCAGGACAGCCGCCACTCCAGCCGGTGGAGAGCTGCGCTTGGTGGAGACTTTGTTCCAGACCCTGGTGAGTTCCTTGTAAAAGACAGGCAACTCCTGGAAAAGCGGTCCTGACGCCCCCCATGCTCACAAACAGGAGCTGCGTGTCGTAGTTGAGGCCGTGCTGCTGGCGGAAGAAATACGTCGCCAGAGCACGCCACCTAGGAGGGGGCTCGACGTAAAGGTATCTCTGCAGGGTCTGAAGACGGAAAGTCGCGAGCTGGGTGCTGACGCATACCAACGACTGACCGCCCTCCCCAAGCGGGAGACTCAAGACCGCGGCAGAGACCCAGTGCTTCCTGTTGTTCCAGAAGAAGTCCACCAGCTTCTTCTGTATCTTGGTGACAAACGCAGGGGGAGGGGTCAAAGTGACCAGCCGGTACCACAGCATGGCTGCCACCAGCTGGTTTATGACTAGCGCTCGACCCCTGTAGGACAGCACTCGGAGCAGTCCTGTCCAGCGCCCTAGGCGAGCGGCGACCTTGGCCTCCAGCTCTTGCCAGTTCGCCGGCCAGGCTTCCTCGTCGGGGCTAAGGTAGACTCCCAGATAGAGGAGATGGGTCGTGCTCCAGGCAAAAGGCCTCAGCTCCTCCGGCAGGGATTCCACCCGCCACTGACCCACCAGGAGTCCGGAACATTTCTCCCAGTTGATCCTGGCGGAGGATGCGGCCAAGTAAATCTCCTGGCGCTCACGCATCCTCCGCAGGTCAGCGGGATCCTCTACCGCGAGGAGCACGTCATCGGCGTAAGCCGAGAGGACGACCTCCACGCCCGGCCCTTGCAGAGCCAGTCCCATCAACCTCGTCCGCAGGAGGCGCAGGAAAGGCTCCACGCAGATGGCATATAACAGGCCGGACATGGGGCATCCCTGGCGCACCCCTCTCCCAAAGCGAAGGGGCGCCGACAAGGACCCGTTAACATTTATCAGACACTCCGCAGCGGCGTACAAAAGTCGGATCCGGGCAATGAAATGCGTCCCGAACCCGAAAGCGCGCAGAGTTCCGAACAGATAGTCGTGATCCACCCTGTCAAACGCCTTCTCTTGGTCGAGAGATAGGAAGGCGACCGACAGACCAGCCTCCTGGGAATGATGGATGAGTCCCAGACCAGATGGATGTTATCGTGGATTGTCCGGCCCGGGACCGTGTTGGACTGGTCGGGGTGGATCATGTGGTCCAGCACGGCGCCAAGGCGAGCAGACATCATCCTGGCGAAGATTTTGTAGTCCGTGCTGAGGAGGGAGACTGGGCGCCAGTTCTTAAGGAGGCGGAGATCGCCCTTCTTAGGCAGCAGGACGATGACTGCCCTGCGCCAAGAGAGGGGCATCTCCCCGGTCGCCAGACTTTCCCCCAGGACCCACGCGTAGTCGCCCCCCCGGACATCCCAGAACATCCTGTGGAACTCCACGGTCAGCCCGTCCAGCCCCAGGGCTTTTCCTCCCACAAAACTCGACGCGCTTCCTCGCTGGACGGCTCCGGAGAGAACAGAGCCCCGTAATATTCACAGGCCCTGTTTTTGACGCCCTCCGGATCCGAGACGAGAGAACCGTCATCGGCCAGCAGCGTCAAGAGCTGCTTACGGACACTCTGTCTTTTTTCCAGCGAGTAGAAGAAGGGGGAGCCGCGGTCCAGATCTCGCAGGAACCGGATCCGCGACCTCACGAACGCGCCTCGGGACCCGACGAGCTGCAGGTCCTTCAGCGCGGCCTTCTTCGCTTCGTACACCATCCGCAGGGCCGGGTCTTCAATGACTTGACCGAGACGGAACTCCAGGTCGAGCACCTCTTTTTCTAGGCGCCCGACCCTGGCCGCCCGCCTCTTGGTCGACCCCCTTGCGTACTCTTGACAGAAGACGCGGATGTGAGTCTTGCCCACGTCCCACCATAGCCTCAAGGAGGGGAAGCCCCCCTGCTTCCTTCTCTAGGCGGCCCAGAAACGACGGAACGAGTCCTGGAACCACACGTCCTCCAGCAGCTGGTTGTTAAAATGCCAGTACGCGGACCCCGTCCTCACGCGGAGCGAAGCGAGCTCCACCCACACCAGGTGGTGGTCCGAACACGGCACCGGCCGCATGGAGGCCGCCGGGATGCAGGAAACGTACACCCGAGACACGTAAAGGCGGTCAACTCTGGACCATCCTACTCCAGGCCTCACCCAAGTTAAGGCACTGGAGTCGGGATGGAGATTTCGCCAGACGTCCACCAAGTCGAAGGACCCGACCAGGTCCCTCAACTTCTCCATCGCCGTCATGCTCTGCGGGGCACCGGACCGGTCCCTCGCCTTGAGGGTGCAGTTAAAATCTCCCCCGAGGACAATGCAGTCACCGACGTCGACGGAGCCAAGAAGAGCGGACACTTCTTCGAAGAAGCACATTTGCTACGGGCCGGGCTGAGGGGCTACACGTTCACGAGATGGAGCGGCACGTCCCCCAGGCGAACCGTTACGTGCAGCAAGCGGCCTGGCATGGGCTCCTCGACCCCCAAGATCTCCGGCTGAAAATGCGGGGCCAACAAGATGGCCACCCCACAAGAAGTGGCGGTGAGGTGGCTCAAGCGGACCTCTCCTTGCCATTCCAGGAGCCACGTGGCTTCATCTCCCGGAACGGTGTGGGTTTTTTGCAGGAAGCACACCGCATATTTCCCCTCCCGCAGGAGCGAAAATTTGTTAAATCTACGGCGTGCCTCTCTGCCGCCGTTGATGTTGAGGCTGGCTATGGTTATCTTCATGACAAAAGCACTCCCTCAGCAGCCCAGCGAGGAACCTTTTGAGCCGGCGCAGCTCAAGGCCTTGCGCCTTTGATAAGGGCCCGCCCGCGGCCATGGTTTTAGCGGCGGCGCGGACGGACGCGATGAGCAGCCCCGGCTCGGACCATCTTTCCCGGGCCAGATGGGCTCGGTTGCGGCGACCCTGGCTCTGGACCAAAAGGTCCCGGAGTTCCTTTACAGGAATGAGGGGGGACTCAGCGGCGGGCACGAGGAGATCCACCGCCTCACTGGCGATGGACTCGAGATCTTCTCCCTCGTCCCCCACCGAGTCCCCGTCCCCCTCCGGGAGGTCGCCGCCAGCAGCCGGCCCGTCGACCGCACGAGGTACGGCAAACGGCCCGGCCGCTCCATCCGACCCTGGCTCTGCCCCGATCCCACCCCCAGGATCGTCGGCAGAGGAGTCCCTACTGGGCTCTTTTAAAAGTGGTGCTGGGTCAGGAAGCGACAGCGGAAGGGGTTCCTCCTCCGCCCCAGGAGCCGGGGAACACGGAGAGACCTGGTCAAAGTAATTCTCCAGGTCCTCCAAGTAACCCAGCTCCAAAGTAGGGGGCGAGGGTTGTTGTTCTTCCCCCTCCCCGCCGCCACCCCCCGGCCCAGCGTGCACAGATTCATTAAAATTGTTAACATTTTTTGTTTCTTCCGGGTCGAGCGACTCCCGGGGGAAGTTCGTTAATAGCTGGACGGGCTCAGGTTCGGCCTTTTCGGCCCCGCCCGCCTCAGTCACCGGGACGCTCGACCCGGCAGCAACGCATTCCTCCGCTGGCCCCACGCCCCCCACGACAGGCAGATCTTCCACGCCATCCCCGGGAGGCAGAGGCTGGGCAGCCTCGACTGTCTCACCCTCCCCGGGGACAGACTCCTCTCGCCTACGGCGCAGTTTGGGGGCGCTGGTGGGGGACGCGGGACACGCGGCGGGCACCGACTCCTCCGTGGAGGGATGTTGTTCCCCCTCCGCCTCATTGGAGTGGCGCCTCCTTTTGTTCCTGGGGGGGCTCGGAGGCAGGGAGACCTCCATGTCTGCCGAGGCCTCCCGCTCCACTCCCACCTTTTTCTTATCTTGCCCGCGCCCGAGCCCCTCTGTGATATTGGTCAAGGACTCGGGCACAGGCTCAGGGCACCCCGCGCTCGCCGGTGACAGAGTTGGGCTGAGCGCGGTGATCAGACTGTCTGGCGCACTGAGGGGACCCGCCTCAAGATGTTTCACCTTCCTCCGCGCCTTCTTTCCGATCGGATGCTCTCCCTCCCCTCCGCCGGATGCCCGCGCACCTACGGCTCCCGGCACGCGGACGCGACTAGGGGGAGGGGTGACGGCGGCGCCAGCCTTGGCCGCCCTCGGTGTTTTGGCGGCCTTGGAGGCGGGGCAGTTCTTGCGAACATGCCCCACCTCCCTACAGGCATGGCACCGCACGCCGTCCGACGTCCAGAAGACGCGGTAGGCAGTCCCCTCGTGCACCACATTAAACGATCCCTCCGTCGTCTCCTCCCGCGCCAGCCGGACAAAGAGGTGGCGGCGGAAGGAGAACACGTGGCGCAGGCTGTTCTCCCTGAGGCCGAGCGGTATGGGGTTGATCCCTGACCTTACCTCTCCCAGTTGGTGTAGGTGAGGGAGGAGGAGCTCAGCGGGAACAAAGGGCGGGACGTTAGAAATGATGACCCTCTGCGCGGTGGCCTCGAGAGGGTCCACCGGCAGGAACGTCCCGCCCACCGTGAGCCCCTTTTCAAGGGCCAGGGACACCGCCCGCTCCGACCCCAGGAAGAATACAGCCTTCCCAGACATCTTGGAGGCTGCGACAATGGCCGAGGGGCCGACTACCCCAGCCATCGCCCGCACGCACTCCTCAATGCTCATTGTAGGGTGAGTGTAGCTCTTGACCCCGTGTTTTTTTGTTATAAGTCTGAATGGTGGCAGGGCAGCAGGAGGCGCAGGAGGCGCCGTGGATGTGGACGCCGCCTGCGCATATGTCTTTGCTGGCCCTGCCACCGGCGTGGATGGGGTCGCCATCACGGGGTCCCTTTAAGGGCTACACCCACCCCAAAGTCACAGGCCTTAATGGTCTTAAATGGCCTCGTTGGTGTTTGAACAGAGGGAGCTCTAAAAGAGGCACACCTCTCCCCTAGTTAACAATTGGGGAGGGGCCTTGCTCCCTCTGCTCAGTTGTCTTAATTGTTTTTTCAATTAGGAGGAAAGGGGCTCTCAGAGAGAGAGGGGAGAGACAGAGAGAGAGAGTGAAAGAGATAAGGGGGTGGGAAAGAGGGAAGCTGTGAGGGCAGGTCTCCCCTCACAGCGATGGGTGGGTGTTTTTCTTGGGGTGCACTCCCCAGATGATGGAAAAACAAACACAGTCTTTGTAGATGGTCTTCGGGTGGGGGGTGATTAATAGTTCTTCAGCCAGGTAGCTCCAGCTATCCCAGGCTAGGCAATGGGGGAGGCGAGCTTCAGTGGTGTGTGGGGCCTAGCTGTAAGCAAGACCTCCACACACACTTCCACACACACACACCCCCCCGCGATGTTCCGGCCCTCTAGCAAGTCTTCTTTCCTCCCCCCACCGATACAACAAAGTCTTTAGGGGAATGCACCAAAACACACCCACCTTTGGTTGATGAAGTTTCTCCCTCCTTCCACACTGGATAGTTGTTCTTTTTTCCTCCTCTCTCCAACTCTCTGTAGCAGTAATAAAGGTTGATGAATTTTCTGCTCTCCTCCTCTCCCTCTGGATGAATTGGAATTGTAGAAAGCCCCTTCCTCCTCTTCCTGGGCTGTTTCTCAGGGCTCACAACAGGCTTTCCAGACAGGAGCAACAGCAGCAAGCTCCTTTTCTCACAGCAACAGAGCTCCAACTGAATAGGCCACGCCTCCAAAGCTCCACCATTGGTCCACAGATTCCCTGAAAATAGCAGGCCAGGTGGATAAGGTGGTTCAGAAGGCATATGGAATGCTTGCCTCTATTGGCCGAGGCATAGAATGCAAGAGCAGGGAAGTTATGCTTAAATTGTATAATAGTCTGGTTCGGCCACAGCTGGAGTACTGCGGCAGTTCTGGTTGCCGTATTATAGGAAGGACGTGATTGAACTGGAGAGGGTGCAGAGGAGATTTACGAGGATGCTGCCTGGAATGGAGAACCTTAGCTACGAGGACTGATTGGATAGTACTGATTGGATAGGATCAACCAGGACCTTTTCGTGAAGAAAATCCTGCTTGGAACATGTCATGTATTCAACCAGCATTGTAACCCATGTATAAACTGACCTAAGTTGTACACCGTGAGAACACTGACCACTAGGTGGGAGACACTCCTAACCTGGACCTTCAGATATAAAAGGGGAAGCTCCACCCACCTTCATCACTTGAGTGCTAAGGAATAAAGGACAGGTCACAGACTGACCTTCTCTCAAGCATGGGCCTCATGTGCATTTATACTGTGTAGTAAGGACGTATCAATGGCGACAAGAAACTGGGATTTAAACCACGCAAGCATGGCCACTAGCAGAACAGACGAGAGGTACTGTGTTAAGGAATGGTTGGGACAGAGATGCCGCGATCTTCCAACGAAATATGGAAAGCCACCTCAAGTCGATTCCAGGGACGGTGGTTTTTCAGGACGACATCCTCATTACGGGTTACGATACTGAAGAACACCTCCACAACCTGGAGGAGGTGCTACGCAGACTGGACCGGGTAGGTCTGCGACTGAAAAAGGCGAAGTGCATCTTCCTAGCTCCAGAGGTAGAATTCCTGGGGATGAGGGTAGCAGCAGACGGGATCAGCCCTACTGCATCCAAGACGGAAGCGATCCAGAGAGCATCCAGACCCCATAATACGATGGAGCTGCGTTCGTTCCTGGGGCTCCTGAACTATTTTGGTAACTTTCTTCCCAAATTGAGCACGCTGCTAGAGCCACTACACGTGCTCCTACGCAAAGGTCACGAATGGGTCTGGGGGGACAGCCAGGAAAGGGCTTTTAATAGAGCACGCAATTTGAGAAAGCAGGAATGGGGTACTGAAGTTGCATGTTCAGCCATGAACTCATTGAATGGCGGTGCAGGCTAGAAGGGCCGAATGGCCTACTCCTGCACCTATTTTCTATGTTTCTATGTTTCTATGTTATGTTCCAACAATCTGTTAACGCTATATGACCCATGTAAGAAACTTGTGTTGACGTGTGATGCGTCGTCCTATGGTGTCGGGTGTGTGTTGCAGCATGTCAATGCCAAGGGTCAGTTACAGCCGGTAGCTTATGCCTCCAGGAGTCTGTCCCAGGCAGAAAGGGGCTACGGAATGGTAGAAAAGGAGGCGCTCGCATGTGTATATGCGGTAAAGAAAATGCACCAGTACCTGTTTGGCAGGAAATTTGAGCTGGAGACAGATCACAAACCCCTAACGTCCCTTTTGGCCGACAACAAGGCCATAAATGCAAACGCATCGGCCCACATACAGAGGTGGGCACTCACGTTAGCTGCCTATGACTACACAATTCGGCACAGACCGGGCACCGAAAACTGCGCCGATGCACTCATCAGGCTCCCACTAGCCACCACTGAGGGGGCTACCGAGCATGGTGCTGAGATGGTCATGGCTGTTGAAGCTTTCGGAAGCGAAGGCTCACCCGTGACAGCCCGTCAGATTAAAGTCTGGACAAATAGAGACCCGCTATTGTCCCGAGTCAAGAAATGTGTCCTGAATGGGGACTGGGCAGCCACGTACAGGGCATACCGTGAGAAATTTAAACCATTTCACAGGCGCAAGGATGAACTCTCGATTCAGGCTGATTGCCTACTGTGGGGAAACCGCGTAGTCATGCCCCAGATGGGCAGAGAGGTGTTCATCAGAGAACTCCACAATGGTCAGCCGGGCATTGTCACGATGAAGGCAATTGCCAGGTCACACGTTTGGTGGCCAGGGATAGACGCAGATCTGGAACTTTGTGTTCGCAGGTGCAACACGTGTGCCCAGCTGGGCCATGCGCCCAGGGAAGCCCCCCTTAGCCCCTGGCCATGGCCCGCCAAGCCTTGGTCACGCATCCATGTGGACTATACAGGTCCTTTCATGGGGAAAATGTTTTTGGTTGTAGTAGACGCCTACTCCAAATGGATCGAGTGTGACATTTTAAATTCAAGCACATCCTCTGCCACGGTAGAAGGTCTACGGGCAATGTTCGCCGCCCACGGTCTACCGGACATCTTCGTCAGTGACAATGGCCCGTGCTTCACAAGCACTGAATTCCAGGACTTCATGGCAGGCAATGGAATTAACCATGTTAGAACGGCACCGTTCAAGCCGGCCTCAAACGGCCAGGCAGAACGAGCAGTGCAGATAATCAAACAGGGGATGCTCAGATCCCAAGGGGGTTCCCTACAAACCCGCTTATCATGCCTCCTGTTGGCCTATAGATCCCGACCACACTTGCTCACAGGGGTTCCATCCGCAGAGCTACTAATGAAAAGGACGCTCAAAACCCGATTATCCCTGATACACCCCACCATGAAAGAAATTGTCGAGAGCAGGCGCCAGTCACAATATCACTACCATGACAGGAATGCGAGGGCGCGATGTATTGATGTAAATGATCCTGTTTTTGTCCTCAACTACGCTGCAGGGCCCAAATGGCTCGCAGGCACTGTGGTTGCCAAAGAGGGAAATAGGATTCTGGTAGTTAAACTTACCAATGGACAAATCTGCCGCAAACATGTGGATCAAACAAAAAGGAGGTTCAGCAACCCCATAGAAGAAGCAGAGGAAGAACACGACATAGAGTTCACAACACCACAGGTGACCAAACACCGGAACCAAAGGGAGGAGAGCCCAGTCACTGTGGGCAGTCCGGACAGGCCTGAGGCACTGCAAACAGCAGACACTCAGGCCAGCGCCCAACAACCGGAGCCCCAACTCAGGCGCTCGACAAGGGAGCGTAAACCACCAAAGAGACTCAACCTGTGATCCCAATAATGGGGGAGGTGATGTCATGTATTCAACTAGCATTGTAACCCATGTATAAACTGTATGTACACCGTGAGAACACTGACCACTAGGTGGGAGACACTCCTAACCTGGACCTTCAGGTATAAAAGGGGAAGCTCCACCCACCTTCATCACTTGAGTGCTAAGGAATAAAGGACAGGTCACAGACTGACCTTCTCTCAAGCATGGGCCTGGTGTGTATTTATACTGTGTAGTAAGGACCTATCAGAACATGTGGCTTGAAAGTCACCGACGTCTTGGCTTTGCAGGACCTCCCGAAGAGTGGTTACTTTGATGTGACCTTCAGAACCGTCGCCCTCTGCCTGAAGTTCCTGAAGGGACTGAAGGAGGCGAGTGAACCGCTGCGCTCAGTGCTGACTTGGGAGCCACTGTTCACCCTCCCGTTGCAGAGAAGACGCACTATCACAGTGCAGATGTACAACCCCCACATCCCAGTCATTGATGTGCTGACTTTCCCGCCAGGTATGTCGATGGGGCAGGAAACAGCAGCGACCTGAAAGACTTGCACGGGATATGGACCAGCAAGCACCAGATCCAGGTCACCACGAAGGTGGACGCCAGCGGAACCATCCTGCACCCCCCCTCCAGCTTCGCCATCGGAGGAAGTCGGGGCTACATGGTGTACGCTGGCCAGCCCAATGTGTGCCGCACCTGCGGGAAGGCAGGCCATGTGGCGGCAAGCTGCAAAACTCTCATCTGCTGAAACTGCAAGAACGAAGGCCACCAGACAAAGGACTGTAAGGAGACCAAGTGCTGCAACCTCTGTGGTCTGGCTGGGCACCTTTACAAAAACTGCCCCAAACGCAACTTCAGCTATGCGCAGGCAGCAAAGAACATTGCACCAGAGGAGGAGGAAGCTGAGGAACACAACGCTCCAGAGGAGACCCACACCCTCCCCCCGACCAACGCCCTGGGCAAAGAAGCAACCGCCCTCGTGGACTCGGAACAAGTCGGTGAGGAAGAGAAGCCTGCCATGGTGAGCTGCGAGACACCAGCAGCCAGCAGCGAAGCTCTCCCCCATCGCACCGAGTCCAGGAACGAGGAGACAGCGGACGATGAAGTGGGATGGGAGACCGTCAAGAAAAAGGCCCGCAAGCGTAGGGAGAACAGGCGAGCAAGGGCCCCTGCGGGAACGACAGGGAAGAGGCGGCTAACGTCCACGACAGACAGCAGCGACGGCAGCTCGTCTGATGAGGAAAGGCGAGACAAAGCCCCTCAATACCGCCACCAAAACAAGAGTCAATACGCCAACCCACAGCCACAGGCGACCGGGAGCAGTGAAGTGACCGGCACAGCCTCACTCCGGGAACCCGGGAGCAGCGAAGCGCTCAGCGCACACGAGCTCCGGAACACCGGGAGCGAAGAAGCGACCAATGCAGACCAGCTCCGGGACAACGGGAGCAGCGAAGTGCCCAGCACACCCCACCTCCGGAATACCGGGAGCGACACAGCGATCGAAGCACACCAGCTCGAGATCGCTGCGACTGATGAAAAGAGGGAACCACCAACACCAGGCGAGGACAGTGCAGAGGACACATCGGACTTTCTGACAACACGACACCAGTCCCCTGGTCGAAACACTCCCACGGCAGAGGACGACCAGTATGCCAGCCCAGGTGAAGTAGACTTTTACAGTGAAAATCTATGTATGCAGGAATCGGCCACTGGGCAGGTCTCCAACGTAAAGGACAGTTTATTTAAAATGTAAATGTTTTGAACTGCAACCTGTAACTTAAACATGGATTTAAAAATAGCATCTATTGACGTGCGTAGCGTAAAATCCACTACGCGATGTGTTTCCACCTTGGGGTATCTCGCCAAGATCAAAGCGAACCTGCTGTTCTTGCAGGAGTGCGGGCTGCCACACTTCAGCAGTTACCGGCAGTGGTCACGATGGTGGGCCCATGGACCATCCATATGGTCAGGAGGCAACGACTGCCGGTCTTCCGGCCTGTGCATTCTGCTGTTGGGAGGCAACTTCACCATCACCGAAGTTAAGGAGGTGGTGGGCGGCCGCCTCCTCGTAGCAGACGTAATGTACAAAAATTCCCCTCGAAGGCTAATTAACGTGTATGCCTCGCCTCTCAGAATCGAGCGGCTGGCCCTCTTCCAGCAGCTCCCACTGCTGCTGGCAACGTCCAGGCCGGTCATTCTGGGCGGTGACTTCACCTGCATCATCGATGCGGCTGGACGATCCAGCAGAGCCGACAGCAAGCTGGGCACCACGTCCAGACTCCTGATGGACGCGGTAAAAGATGCCAAGCTGTGCGACGTCTTCAGCAACCCTGCAGACGGAGCACCGCTCAGATACACCTGGTCGAGACCAGACGGGTCCGTCCGTTCCAGAATAGACTTCCTGTTTGTGTCCCACACACTCAAGGTCAGATCCACCGACGTCACGCCGGTGTTCTTCTCTGACCACTGCCTCCTACTGGCCGACTGTCACCCACAGGAAAACCAGAAAGTTGGCAGGGGGGATATGGAAGCTGAATGTGAAACTGTTGACTCCGGAAAACGTGGAGGAACTCAAGAGGGATTACAAAGGTTGGAGAACCGTAAAACCCCTCTGCGATTCCCCGATGCACTGGTGGGAAACAATCAAGACAAACATCAAGAGGTTCTTCATCCTCAAAGGTGTTCAGGAGGCGAGAGGGAGACAGAGGGAATTGTCCCAACTCCAGAAGAGCATGCAAAACCTGCTCCTGCTGCAGTCGATGGGGGTCGATGTCACGGAGGAACTCGAAGAGGTGAAGGGCCAGCAAGCCTCGCTCTTTGCCTCAGAGTCCTCCAAGATTATCTTCCTCTCCAGAGTCTGCTCCGTCGAGCAGGATGAGACGTGCTCGCGCTTCTTCTTCCAAAAGGTACACAGGGGGAGCTCTGTGATCACCAGCCGAAAGGAAGAAGACGGTTCTGTGACGTCTTCACAGCCTGACATGCTGAGGATCAGCAAATCCTTCTATGCCAGGCTGTATGATGTCAAGGCCACAGACCGCGCGGCCTCCCAGTCGTTCCTGTCGTCTATTTCGGAGGTCCTAAACGACAATGAGCAGGAGAGTCTGGATCACCCGCTAACTCTGGACAAGATGACAAAGACCGTCCGGTCCCTTGCGATGATTAAAACTCCCGGAAGCGACGGCTTACCGGTCGAGTTGTATTCGGCTCTGTGGGACTGGATGGGCCCAGACCTGCTGGAAGTGTACGGGGGTATGCTTCTGGCTGGTAGTATGTCAGAATCAATGAGGAAAGCAATCATCACCCTCATCTGCAAGCAGAAGGGGGAGAGGGAGGAAATCAAAAACTGGCGGCCCATTTCGCTGCTCAATGTGGACTACAAGATCCTGTCAAAGGTCATCGCCAACAGGGTCAAGCCTGCTCTTGAGCTGGTGATTCACCCGGACCAGACCTGCGCTGTCCCCGGCAGGAAGCTCTCTGATAGTCTGGCGCTACTCAGGGATACGATCGCCTACGTGTGGGACAGGAGGGTGGACACCTACTTAATCAGCTTAGACCAGGAGAAGGCCTTTGACAGGATATCGCACACGTACCTGATGGACGTGCTCTCCAAAATGGGGTTTGGGGAGGGTATCCGCAATTGGATCCAACTGCTCTACACAGACATCAGTCGTGCAGTTCTAATCAACGGGTGGGAAACTGAAAGCTTTTCGGTCAGATCTGGAGTCAGGCAAGGCTGTCCTCTCTCGTCTCTCTTGTTTGTGTGTTGTATCGAGCCCTTTTCCGGGTCCATCAGGAAGGGTGCGGGCATTAGAGGGGTGACGATCCCAGGCAGCAGAGGCGCTCAGGTCAAGACCTCCCTATACATGGACGACGTAGCCATCTTTTGCTCGGATCCGCAGATTGCTCACAATCTGTGACCAGTTTGAACTGGCCTCGGGAGCAAAGGTCAATCGCAGCAAGAGCGAGGCCATGCTCTTTGGCAACTGGGCCGACCGATCCTTTATTCCCTTCACCGTTAAACCAGATTACCTGAAGGTGTTGGGAATATGGTTCGGAGCGGACGGGGCATGCGCCAAAAACTGGGAAGAGCTTATCGCCAAAGTGAAGCAAAAACTGGGATGGTGGAAGCTGCGCTTCCTCTCCATGGCAGGAAAGAACCTGGTCATCAGGAGTGAGGTGCTCTCGGGGCTGCTGCACGTGGCACAGGTCTGGCCCATCTCTCGCTCCTGTGCCGCGGCAGTCACCCGGGCCGTCTTCCACTTTGTCTGGAGGTCCAAAATGGAACGTGTCCACAGAGACACAATGTACAAATCTCTGGACAGTGGAGGAAAGGATGTTCCGAACGTGGCCCTCATCCTGAGGGCCACCTTTGTGTGCGGCTGCATCAAGCTGTGCACAGCCCCCCAGTACACAAACACCAAGTGTCACTACGTGCTGAGGTTCTACCTGTCCCCGGTGTTGCGAAGGATGGGCCTGGCCAGGCTGCCGCAAAACGCCCCCACCAGCTGGACCATGCCTGTCCACCTGTCCTTCGTGGAAAAGTTTTTCACAAAAAAAACCCTTTGACCACACGGCCATAAAACAGTGGTCAGCACGTAAGGTCCTGGACGCCCTACGAAAGAAGGAGAGGGTGGACCCTGTCGGGTGGTTCCCTGAGCAGACTTTCAAACTCGTTTGGCAGAACGTCTCATCGCCAGAGCTTTCACACAAGCACCAAGATGTCGCGTTCATGCACAGCCGGCGTCTCAGCAACACGGCACGGTGCCCCCGAGTCGGCTGCGGGGCGGACGAGACTGTCACCCACCTACTTCAGGATTGCGCCTTTGCAAGGCAGGTCTGGAAAGAGATGCAGTGGTTGCTGTCGAGGTTCATCCCGAGCAGTTCCGTAACACAGGACTCTGTGCTCTACGGGCTGTTCCCAGGGACACACACCGAGACTGACATCACCTGCTGCTGGAGGGCCATCAACTCGATGAAAGACGCACTTTGGTCTTGCCGAAACTTGCTGGTCTTCCAGAGCAAGGAGATGTCCACGTCTGCGTGTTGCAGACTGGCGCAATCCAAGATCCAGGATTACGTGCTGACGGACCCATTAAAAATTGGTGCAGTCGCCGCAAAGGGAAGGGCCACAGTTTAAAGCCCTTCCGCCACGGTAAACCAAGGGGATGGAATCTGTATAAAACTCCCCTCGGGCTGCAATGGTAAACCTTTTGTATCCATAGAGCACCATGATCTGCAAACACCTGTGTAGTGCCATGTATAATGCAAGTTCTGTTGCGTAATGCATGTTGGAAACAAATGTAACTGTACCCTCACTGTGTACCGTATGGTGACACATGTAATGTAACTTGATGAACGTACCACAATGTATCCTGGATTGTATGAATCGTACCTTGAAATGTAAAGTAAAGAAATGTATTGAACGGAACTGCAGTCAGCATCCAAATATAATGTATGGAATTGCTGACCGCATCCAAATGTACTGAACTACTTTCGAATGTATTGTGCAAATTTTTATATGAATAAATTATATTTTGAAATTTTTAAAAAAAAGATTGGATCGGCTGGGTTTGTTTAGCGAGGGCCTTTTTCCATTGGTGGAGGGTCTATTACGAGGGGGCATAGTTTTAAGGTGGTTGGTGGAAGGTTTAGAGGGGATTTGAGGGGGGCTTCTTCAAGCAGAGAGTTGTGGGGTTCTGGAACTCGCTGCCTGGAAGGGTGTTGGATGCAAAAAACCCTCACCATATTTAAAAGGATGGGCACTTAATGTGCCGTAATCTGCAGGGTTACGGACCTAGAGCTGTTATTTGGGATCAGACTGGATAACCTCTTGTTGGTTGGCGCAGATATGATGGTAAGTACTGCAGGAATCGAATTCGGCCAGGGTGATCTCCTGGACTCGTTTCAATCGCCTGGGTGGGTCGGAGAGGAATTTTCCCAGATTCTTTTCCTCAATTGGCCTGGGTTTTATCTGGTTTTTGCCTCTCCCAGGAGATTGCATGGCTCCGGTTGGGGTGGAGTGCAGAATATTTCAGTGTAAGGGGTGTCGCAGTTATGTGTGGCGGACTGGTTGGGCTGGGTGCTCTTTACCTTTCTACCATTGTTCATTGTTCATAGGTTTATTATATGTAACCTTCAGTGCTGCTGACCGAGGGCCATGTGGCTCTTTGTCGGCCGGTGCGGACACGATGGGCCGAAATGGCCTCCTTCTGCGCTGTAAATTTCTGTTTCTTAATAGTTTTTTGGGGTACTCCAGAGGTAATGGTGCAGGAGTGGGAAGAGAAGCCATTGCAGGAGGTTCTCTATCTACATCTGGACAATTAGGAATTAAACCAGGTGAGGGCAGTCCTGCCCAGCTGGACGATGGAGGAGAGGCATTGGAGGAGGATGGTGTCAGCTGTGGCTCAGTGAGCAGCACACTCACCTGTGAGTCAGAAAGTTGTGGGTTCAAGTCCCATTCCAGGGACTTGACCACAAAAAATCTAGGCTGACAATCCAGTGCAGTACTGAGGGAGCGCTGCACTGTCAGAGGTGCCGTCTTTTGGATGAGATGTTAAACTGAGGCCCCATCTGCCCTCTCAAGTGGAGGTAAAAGATCCCATTGCACTATTTTGAAGAAGAGTAGGGGAGTTATCTCTGGTGTCCTGGACAATATTTATCCCTCAATCAACATCACAAAAAAACAGATTATCAGGTCATTATCACATTGCTGTTTGTGGGAGCTTGCTTTTATGCGAATTGGCTGCCGCATTTCCCACATTACAACAGTGACTACACTCAAAAAAAACCGTCATTGGCAATAAAGCACATTGAGATGTCCGATGGTCGTGAAAGGCGCTATATAAATGCAAGTGTTTTTTAAACTGTGGCAGAGGGGTCGAGAATGATGAGGAGGGCTAGTTCACCCGGTCACAGTCACATAGGATGTCATTTGTGACTTTGATAAGGACTGTTTCAGTGATATGGTGGTCCGAAAACCTGATTGGAGGGGTTCAAACATAGAATTGCAGGGAAGCTGGGCATGGATTTGGGAAGTGACAAGACGTTCAACACGTTTGGGGAGGAAAGCGAGATTGCAAAGCCAGAGAGGTCAATGATGAGGTTTTTTCGAGGAGAGGGGTGATGATGGCAGATTTGAAAGGGAGGGGACAGTATCTGAGGAGAGAGAATCGTCAACAATATCGGATAACATTGGTACCAGGAAAGGAAGTTGGGTGCTCAACAGTTTGCTTTGAATAGGGTAGAGAGAATAGGGCAGGAGCTGGATCTCATGGTCATGATATACTCGGAGAGGGTATGAGGCAAGGTAGGCGACAGCCGAGAGAAAGTTTTTTTTAATTTTAAAATATACTTTATTCATATAAAACTTTGTACAGTACATTCAAAAGCAGTTCAGTACATTTAGCTGCAGTCAGCAATCCCATACACTACATTTGGGTGCTGACAGCAGTTCCGTTCGATACATTTCCTTGCTTTTCAGTTCAAGTACAATTCGGTACAATACGGGATACATTGTAGTACATTCAACAAATTACATTACATGTGTCACTTTGCAGTACACGGAATGGGTGACAGTACATTTACATTTTTCTTTTCAACGTGCATTACGAAACAGACCTTGCATTGTACATGGCACTACATAGGTGTTTACTGATCATGGTGCTCCATGTACACAAAAAAGAAGTTACAAGTACGGCCCGAGGGGAGTTTTGTACTGATTCCTGCCCCCGGGTTTACCGTGGCAGAAGGGCTTTAAACTGTGGCCCTTCCCCACCGTGCCTTTGCGGCGACTGCACCAATTTTTAGTGTGTCCCTCAGCACGTAATCCTGGATCTTGGATTGTGCCAGTCTGCAACACGCAGACGTGGACATCTCCTTTCTCTGGAAGACCAGCAAGTTTCGGCAAGACCAAAGAGCGTCTTTGACCGAGTTGATGGACCTCCAGCAGCAGGTGATGTCTGTCTCGGTGTGTGTCCCTGGGAACAGCCCGTAGAACACAGAGTCCTGTGTTACGGAACTGCTCGGGAAGAACCTCGACAGCAACCACTGCATCTCTTTTCAAACCTGCCTTGCGAAGGCGCAATCCTGAAGGAGATGGGTGACAGTCTCGTCAGCCCCGCAGCTGACTCGGGGGCACCGTGCCGTGCTGCTGAGATGTCGGCTGTGCATGAACGCTCTGACGGGTAAGGCCCTCCTCACTGTCAACCAAGCTGCATCTTGGTGCTTGTGTGATAGCTCTGGCGATGCGACATTCTGCCAAACGAGTTCGACAGTCCGCTCAGGGAACCAGCCTGGAGAAAGTTGTGAGGTCAAGACTGGGCAGGGAGAACATTGTGGAAGTTTGGGTTGAGGTAAGGAGGGAAGAGGTAGATACAGCTAATAAGATGATCTCAGTCCATGAATTCCTCACACTTGTTGGAGGGGAGGGTGGTGGTGAAAGGGCTGAGGGGTTTTAGAAGATAGTTGGTACTGGAGAAGAGAAGTTGGAGTTTAACTTTGCATTCCAGGATGATTCTGGGGTAGTGACCAGTTTGGGCACAGGAGAGCAGGACCCAATAGTGCTTTATGTGGCCAGAGCAGGCGATAAATGGCTAAACCAGTTGTACACCAAAAACAGTCAAGTCTGCATCTCTTGGATTTAAGGGAGCGAAGATGAGGGTGGGATTAGATATTTTGTGAATTAGAATGGAGGGCCAATGGCTAGAAGGTTGGGAATTTGATAGTGCATTGTAAATGACGGGGAGAATTTTTTTCAGGGGTGGACACAGAAGGAAGTGGGGGGTGGGATGTGAGTGGAGAGCGATATAAGGGAGTAATCAGAGATGGTCTCCAACAGCAGTGGCTCACTGATGACCAACAGGGTTGGGGACAGTACTGAGACAGGGGTAGGCTGGTGTTGGTAGTGTCCCTGTGTGCGACTACAAATCCTTACCTGCTCCTCTTTACTGTCAATGACTATGAGGTGAGACCGGGTGGAGAAGTAATGCATGTTAGCTGCATTCCAGTCCTTCACAGAGGCCTCCGAAATACTTCCAGCCGGTGGCACAATGTGTACATTGGGAATCTGTAAACACACAACAAATAGTTACTCTGTGAAACATCAATTCCATGGCTTGTTCATTTCATTCCCCGTTATTACACGGGAGAAAGCAGTGTGCTGTCCTAAACTCACTCAGGTTTCTCAATAGAAAACGATCCCCTCTAACCCCACACAAAGGGTGATGACGTCATCGTGCCACTGACATCGCTCGAACCCAACTTCCGCCCCTAAGTTACTGTCACTGCCGCGTATCCACCCCTCAGGTGTTGCCACTGCTCCCATTTTGATCGACTTCCGGATCCATGGACATGATAAAGAAATTTGCAGATGATACAAGAAAAGACCATGTGGTTGACATTGAGGAGGAAAGCTTTAGACTGCAGGAAGATATCGATGAACTGGTCATTTCGGCAGAAAAGTGGTAAATGGAATTCAACCCAGAAAAGTGAGGCAATGCATTTGGGGAGCGTTAACAAGGCAAGGGAATACACAATACATGGGGGGATACTGAGTGGTGTGGGGGAAGAGAGGGACCTTGGAGTATATGTCCACAGATCCTTAAATGTAGCCGGACAGGTCGATAAGGTAGTTATAAAGGCATTTGGAATGCTTTGCTTTATTAGCTGAGACACAGAATACAAGAGCAGGGAAGTTATGCTAGAACTGTTTACAACACTAGTTAGGCCACAGCTTGAGTACTACATGCAGTTCTGGTCACCACATTACAGGAAGGATGGAATTGCACTAGAAAGTGTGCAGAGGAGATTTACGAGGATGTTGCCAGGACTGGAAAACTTTAGCTATGAGGAAAGATTGGATCGGCTGGAGTTTTTTTCCTTGGAACAGATATGGTTGAGAGGAGATTTAATTGAGGTGTATAAAATTATGAGGGGCCTCGATAGAGTGGATAGGAAGGACCTATTTCCCTTGGCGGAGGGGGTCAATAACCAGGGGACATAGATTTAAAGTAGTTGGACTCGCGGGGAGATGAGGGAACATTTCCTCACCCAGAAGGCAGTGGGGGTCTGGAACTCACTGCCTGAAAGGGTGATAGAGACAGAAACCCTTATCACATTTAATAAGTACTTGGGTGTGCACTTGAAGAGTTGTAACCTACAGGGCTACGGACCTAGTGCTGGAAGGTGGGATTAGGCTGGGTAGCTCTTTTTCAATCGGCGCATACACGATGGGCCGAATGGCCTCCTGTGTTGTAATTTTTCTATGATTCGACGAAATTGCACAACTCGAGCTGATGTGTCAGGACATTTTACAGTTAAAGTCACAGTCGCTTGTCGGAACATACATTTTAACCAAGTGGAGAAAAGTATCTTCTACTTTTGGTACGTTGTAAGAAAGAAAGACTTGCATTTATAGAGCGACTTTTTTGATCACCCGGGATGGCGGGACTGACATATCAAGAAAGACTGGATCAACTGGGCTTGTATTCACTGGAGTTCAGAAGAATGAGAGGGGATCTGATAGAAACGTTTAAAATTCTGACGGGTTTCGACAGGTTAGATGCAAGAAGAATGTTCCCAATGTTGGGGAAGTCCAGACCCAGGGGTCACAGTCTAAGGATAAAGGGTAAGCCATTTAGGACCGAGATGAGGAGAAACTTCTTCACCCAGAGAGTGGTGAACCTGTGGAATTCTCTACCACAAGAAGTTGTTGAGGCCAATTCACTAAATATATTCAAAAAGGATTTAGATGTAGTCCTTGCTACTAGGGGGATCAAGGGGTATGGCGAGAAAGCAGGAATGGGGTACTGAAGTTGCATGTTCAGCCATGAATTCATTGAATGGTGGTGCAGGCTCGAAGGGCCGAATGGCCGACTCCTGCACCTATTTTCTATGTTTCTATGTCTCAATGCGCTTTACAGCCAATAAAGTACTTTTGGAGTGAAGTCACTGTTGTAATATGGGAAACACGGCAGCCAAATTGCACACAGCAAACTCCCACAAACAGCAATGTGATAATGACCAGATAATCTGTTTTTGTCATGTTGATTGAGGAATAAATATTGACCAGGACACTGTGGGGCTGCCATGCAGACTTTGCAATTCATAAAAAAGTATACAAAGTAAGTGAGAGAAATTGCTGGGTTCCAGTTTTTAATATGAATGGTTACATGCTGGGCCAGAGCATGCGGCCAACTCTTTTCACTCTTTCAGTGATGAGTATTTTTCCTTCAAGTATTATCCAAATTAACTTTTCCACATTACTATTCAATGTGCTTCCACCACCTTTTCACACAGCTCACAACAATTTGCTGCATAATGTTGTTTTACCTTCAGTCGCTTCAGGTCGGGGGGCGGACATCCTCCTGTTGCCTCTCGTTCTTTGGCAAATTTTCTTCAATCTCTGTCCCCTGGTTAATGACCTTCTGACACTGGAAAAAGTTTATCCTTATTTACTGATCAATGTGTCATTTATATAGCGACTTTAACGTAGTAAAACATTCCAAGGCACTTCACTGGAGTGTTATCAAACAAAACTTGACACCGAGCCACATAAGGAGGTGTGAGGACAGGTGACCTAAAGTTTGGTCAAAGAGCGTCTTAAAGGAGCGTCTTAAAGGAGCAGATGTTTTGGGGGGAATTCCAGTGTTTCGGGCCAAGGCAGCTGAAAGCACGCCCGCTGATAGCGGCTCTGCAAAAAATTGGAGCCCCACTTCAACAAAAGGTCGAGTGAGATGGGTTATGGGAAAGTGGTGAAATGGTTCCACCACAGGGGGTGAATGTCACAGGTCTTAGTCCTGGGAAATGCCTTGGAACGTTTCACTGCGTTAAAGGCGCTATATAAATACAAGTTTTTGTTGTTGCTGTTGTTGTGACGAAGACTCCCGGCCACAAGCTCACACCTCCCTATTGATCTTCCCCTGTGCAAAACTGGAACATTGCTTTTTCAAACACGTCAGATTCTGAATTATTTTTCATGTGAAGATTTGACAAACATTTACTTCACAGGCAATAAATATACATCGCGATTATATTTGCGGAAAACGTTCCCTGGCCCGAAGGCATGTTACTGAGGGAGCTTTGATTTCCTTTTATGGGCAATATGCAAATAAGGACGGTATCTTCTGTGTTACTGCAGTGTTTGCACAAGGCATATATCATTAGACATTGCAATATTTTAGCAGAATGGACATGTCAAAGCAGCAGCACTTTGTGAAAAGGGACATTGTGATTTTTTATACATGAGTCGTTGAGACGTTAAAAGGCAGCGGATGATGTCTGGAGGCAGTTGTGTGCAAAAATTAAGCATACTTACTTGGCAGGGGAGTAACCATGATCAAGAAGTTGATTGTTGCAGGATAGTTTCTTGGTCATTCATATGCAAATTGACTGATTGCAGAAACTTGTTTTTGCTGGCTCTGGCATTGGGCTTGAGGCAGGTGCCAGGGGAGAAGAGACAAAATCTGCATGTCGACTGATGATTCGGCGGGCCTTTGGGCCTGTCAAGGGGCGGGCCCAGAGGCCTGCCCAAGCCCCGGACTGGGGCAACGAGAGATTGAGGGCTTCGGCCAAAACTCACAGCGAAAGGAGGAATCTGCAACCAGGATGGTGGCCAACCAAGAGGTGAACCAGGGAGTCCAAAACACTATCCGAGTGACGGTGAAGAAAGTGGAAGGACAGACAATGATCAACCGGGACATTTTCGTGAAGAGAATCCTGCTGGGAACATGTGGCATGAAAGATGCCGACTTCTCCTTGCAGGACCTCCAGGAGAGAGGTTACTTTGATGTGACCTTCAAAACCGTCGCCCTCTGCCTGAAGTTCCTGAAGGGTTTGAAGGAGGCGAGTGAACCGCTGCGCTCAGTGCTAACTTGGGACCCGTCGCAGAGAAGATGCACTATCACAGTGCACATGTACGACCCCACATCCCCCTCACTGATGTGCTGACTTTCCTCAACAGGTATGCCGATGGGACAGGAAACAGCAGCGACCTGAAAGACGTGTATGGAATATGGACCGGCAAGCGCCAGATCCAGGTCACCATGAGGGTGGATGCCAGCGGAACCATCCTGCACCCGCCCTCCAGCTTTTCCATCGGAGGAAGTCGGGGCTACATGGTGTACGCTGGCCAACCCACCGAGTCCAGAAACGAGCAGACATCAGACGATGAAGCGGAATGGCAGACAGTGAGGAAAAAGGCCTGCGGGCGCAAGGGGAAGAGGCGACCACCAAGCTTGGCAGAAACCAGCGACGGCAGCTTGTCTGATGAGGAAAAGTGCCACCCACCGCCTAAAGAAGAGGCAATGCGCCACTCCATGGCCACAGGCAACCAGGAGCAGTGAAGCGACCAACACAGCCCTGCCCCAGGATAACGGGAGCAGCGAAGTGCCCAGCACACCCCACCTCCGGAATACCGGGAGCGACGCAGCGATCGACGCACACCAGTTTGACACCGCCGCAAATGAGGAAAAGAGGGAACCACCAACACCAGGCGAGGACTGTGCAGAGAACATTGCGGACGAAATCACAAAACTGCAGCAGTCCCCTGGTCAAAGTACCGCCACAGTAGAGGAGGACGACCACGCCACCCCAGGTGTAGTAAATGTTGATGTTGATAGTAATAACTTACGCATGCTCGAAATGGCCATTGAGAAGTTGAATGATTCACCTGAAATGGAAAACGATGCATCTGAACTGTAATGTTTGTAACTGTAAAAAATAGCTTTAAAATGGATTTTAAAATTGCTCGTATTAACGTGCGTAGCGTAAAATCGACTACGCGATGTGTTTCCACCTTGGGGTACCTCGCCAAGGTCAAAGCGGACCTGCTGTTCTTGCAGGAGTGCGGTCTGCCGCACTTCAGCAGTTACCGGCAGTGGTCACGATGGTGGACCCATGGACCATCCATATGGTCAGGGGGCAATGACAGCCGGTCTTCCGGCCTGGGCATTCTGCTGCGGGGAGGCCACTTCACCATCACCGAAATTAAGGAGGTGGTGGGCGGCCGCCTCCTCGTAGCAGACGTAATGTACAAAAACTCCCCTCTAAGGCTAATTAATGTTTACGCTCCAGCTGTGAAGAACGAGAGGCTGGCCCTCTTCCAGCAGCTCCCACTGCTGCTGGCAATGTCCAGGCCGGTCATTCTGGGCGGTGACTTCAACTGCATCATCGATGTGGCTGGATGATCCAGCAGAGCCGACAGCAAGCTGGGCACCACGTCCAGACTCCTGTTGGACGCGGTAAAAGATGCCAAGCTGTGCGACGTCTTCAGCAACCCTGCAGACGGAGCGCCGCTCAGATACACCTGGTCGAGACCAGACGGGTCCGTCCGTTCCAGAATAGACTTCCTGTTTGTGTCCCACACGCTCAAGGTCAGATCCACCAACGTCACGCCGGTGTTCTTCTCTGACCACTGCCTCCTACTGGCCGAATGTCGCCCACAGGAAAACCAGAAAGTTGGCAGAGGGATATGGAAGCTGAACGTGAAACTGTTGACTCCGGAAAACGTTGAGGAACTCAAGAGGGATTACAAAGGTTGGAGAACCGTAAAACCCCTCTGCGATTCCCCGATGCACTGGTGGGAAACAATCAAGACGAACATCAAGAGGTTCTTCATCCTCAAAGGTGTTCAGGAGGCGAGAGGGAGACAGAGGGAATTGTCCCAACTCCAGAAGAGCATGCAAAACCTGCTCCTGCTGCAGTCGATGGGGGTCGATGTCACGGAGGAACTCGAAGAGGTGAAGGGCCAGCAAGCCTCGCTCTTTGCCTCGGAGTCCTCCAAGATTATCTTCCTCTCCAGAGTCCGCTCCGTCGAGCAGGATGAGACGTGTTCGCGCTTCTTCTTCCAAAAGGTACACAGGGGGAGCTCTGTGATCACCAGCCTAAAGGAAGAAGACGGTTCTGTGACGTCTTCGCAGCCTGACATGCTGAGGATCAGTAAATCCTTCTATGCCAGGCTGTATGACGTCAAGCCCACAGACCGCGCGGCCTCCCAGTCTTTCTTGTCGTCTATTTCGGAGGTCTTAGACGACGGCAAGCGAGAGTCTGGACCACCCGCTAACTCTGGACGAGCTGACAAAGGCCGTCCGGTCCTTCGAGACGAATAAAACTCCCGGAAGCGACGGCTTACCGGTCGAGTTGTATTCGGCTCTGTGGGACTGGATAGGCCCAGACCTGCTGGGAGTGTATGGGGGTATGCTTCTGGCCGGCAGCATGTCAGAATCGATGAGGAAAGGCATCATCACCCTCATCGACAAGCAGAAGGGGGAGAGGGAGGAAATCAAAAACTGGCGGCCCATTTCGCTGCTCAATGTGGACTACAAGATCCTGTCAAAGGTCATCGCCAACAGGGTCAAGCCTGCTCTTGAGCTGGTGATTCACCCGGACCAGACCTGCGCTGTTCCCGGCAGGAAGATCTCTGATAGCCTGGCGCTACTCAGGGATACGATCGCCTACGTGTGGGACAGGAGGGTGGACACCTGCTTTATCAGCTTAGACCAGGAGAAAGCCTTTGACAGGATATCGCACACGTACCTGATGGACGTGCTCTCCAAAATGGGGTTTGGGGAGGGTATCCGCAATTGGGTCAAACTGCTCTACACAGACATCAGTAGTGCAGTTCTAATCAACGGGTGGGAAACTCAAAAGCTTTCCGATCAGATCTGGAGTCAGGCAAGGCTGTCCTCTCTCGTCTGTCTTGTTTGTGTGTTGTATCGAGCCCTTTGCTGAGTCCATCAGGAAGGATGCGGGCATTAGAGGGGTGACGATCCCAGGCAGCGGAGGTGCTCAGGTCAAGACCTCCCTGTACATGGACGACGTCGCCATCTTTTGCTCAGATCCGCAGTCGGTCCGCAGGCTCGCAATCTGCGACCAGTTTGAACTGGCCTCGTGAGCAAAGGTCAATCGCACCAAGAGCGAGGCCATGCTCTTTGGTCACTGGACTGACCGAGCCTCCATTCCCTTCACCGTCAAGCGAGATTTCCTGGGAATATGGTTCGGAGCGGACGGGGCGTGCGCCAAAAACTGGGACGAGCGTATTGCCAAGGTCAAACAGAAACTGGCATTTTGGGAGCAGCGCTCCCTTTCCATCACAGGCAAGAACCTGGTCATCAGGAGTGAGGTGCTCTCGGGGTTGCTGCACGTGACACAGGTCTGGCCCATCTCTCGCTCCTGCACCGCGGCAGTCACCCGGGCCGTCTTCCACTTTGTCTGGAGGTCCACAATGGACCGTGTCCGCAGAGACACGATGTACAAATCTCTGGACAGTGGAGGAAAGGACGTTCCGAACGTGGCCCTCATCCTGATGGCCACCTTTGTGTGCGGCTGCATCAAGCTATGCACAGCCCCCCAGTACACAAACACCAAGTGTCACTACGTGCTGAGGTTCGACCTGTCCCCGGTGTTGAGAAGGATGGGTCTGGCCACGCTGCCGCGAAACACCCCCACTAGTTGGACCATGCCTGTCCTTTGTGGAAAAGTTTTTCAAAAGAAACCCCTTTGACCACAAGGCCATCAAACAGTGGTCAGCACGTAAGGTCCTGGACGCCCTACGAAAGAAGGAGAGGGTGGACCCTGTCGGGTGGTTCCCTGAGCGGACTGTCGAACTTGTTTGGCAGAACGTCTCATCGCCAGAGCTTTCACACAAGCACCAAGACGTAGCTTGGTTGGCGGTGAGGAGGGCCCTACCCGTCAGAGCGTTCATGCACAGCCGACGCCTCAACAGCACGGCACGGTGCCCCCGGGCCGGCTGCGGGGCGGACGAGACTGTCACCCACCTCCTTCAGGATTGCGCCTTTGCGACGCAGGTCTGGAAAGAGATGCAGTGGTTGCTGTCGAGGTTCATCCCGAGCAGCTCCGTAACACAGGACTCTGTGCTCTACAGGCTGTTCCCAGGGACACACACCGAGACTGACATCACCTGCTGCTGGAGGGCCATCAACTCGGTCAAAGACACTCTTTGGTCTTGCCGAAACTTGCTGGTTTTCCAGAACAAGGAGATGTCCACGTCTGCGTGTTGCAGACTGGCGCAATCCAAGATCCAGGAATACGTGCTGAGGGACGCACTGAAAATTGGTGCAGTCGCCGCAAAGGCACGGTGGGGAAGGGCCACAGTTTAAAGCCCTTCTGCCACAGAAAACCCGGAGGCAGGAATCAGCACAAACCCCCCTCGGGCTGTATTTGTAATTTACTCTTTGTGTACATAGAGCACCAAATCTGTAAACACCAATGTCGTGCCATGTACAATGCAAGGTGTGTTACGAAATTCATGTTTGAAAAGAAAAATGTAAATGTACCGTCACCCATTCCGGGCACTGTATTGTAACACATGAAACGTAATTTGTGTGAATGTACCACAATGTATACCGTTTATTGTACCGAATCGCACTTGAACTGAAAAACAAGAAATGTAACGAACGGAACTGCCGTCAGCACCCAGATGTATTGTAAGGGATTGCTGACCGTAGCTAAATGTACTGAAATGCCATTGAATGTACTCGAGGGGCCGTATGGCCTGCTCCTGTTCTTATTTCTTATGCACGCTGTTACAAATACAAGTCAGTAGGGGGCACTGTAAGACCACAAATCTGACAGATTTTCACACGTGAATTTGACGTCATTTAATACAAATCTCAAGCACCCGAACTTCATTATTCGTACATAATGGGCCTAAAATTCCCCTCGAGCCAGCTCCGCCATTTAATAAGATCATGGCTGATCTGATCATGGACTCAGCTCGACTTCCCTGCCCGTTCCCCATAATCCTTATTCCCTTATCGGTTAAGAAACTGTATATTTCTGTCTTAAATTTATTTAATGTCCCACCTTCCACAGCTCTCTGAGGCAGCGAATTCCAGAGATTTACAACTCTCAGAGAGAAGAAATTTCTCCTCATCTCTGTTTTAAATGGGCGTCCCCTTATTATAAGACTATGCCCTCTAGTTCTAGTGTCTCCCATCAGTGGAAACATCCTCTTTGCATCTACCTTGTTAAGCCCCCTTATAATCTTATACATTTCAATAAGATCACTTCTCATTCTTCTGAATTCCAATGAGTAGAGTCCAACCTACTCAACCTTTCCTCATACGTCAACCCCCTTATCCCCGGAATCAACCCAGTGAACCTTCTCTGAACTGCCTCCAAAACAAGTATATCCTTTCGTAAATATGGAAACCAAAACTGCACGCAGTATTCCAGGTGTGGCCTCACCAATACCCTGTATAACTGCAGCAAGACTTCCCTGCTTTTATACTCTATCCCCTTTGCAATAAAGGCCAAGATACCATTGGCCTTCCTGATCACTTGCTGTACCTGCATACTATCCTTTTGTGTTTCATGCACAATTACCCCCAGGTCCCGCTGTACTGCAGCACTTTGCAATCTTTCACCATTTAAATAATAACTTGCTCTTTGATTTTTTTCTGCCAAAGTGCATGACCTCACACTTTCCAACATTATACTCCATCTGCAAAATTTTTGCCCACTCACTTAGCCTGCCTATGTCCTTTTGCAGATTTTTTGTGTCCTCCTCACACATTGCATTTCCTCCCATCTTTGTATCATCAACAAACTTCGCTACATTACATTTGGTCCCTTCTTCCAAGTCGTTAATATAGATTGTAAATAGTTGAGGTCCCAGCATTGATCCCTGTGGCACCCTACTCGTTATTGGTTGCCATTCAGAGAATGAACTATTTATCCCGATTCTCTGTTTTCTGTTAGTTAGCCAATCCTCTATCCATGCTAATATATTACTCCCAACCCCGTGAACTTTTATCTTGTGCAGTAACCTTTTATGTGGCACCTTTTCAAATGCCTTCTGGAAGTCCAAATACATCCACTGGTTCCCCTTTATCCACCCTGTTCGTTACATCCTCAAAGAACTCCAGCAAATTTGTCAAACACGACTTCCCCTTCATAAATCCATGCTGACTCTGTCTGACCGAATTTTGCTTTTCCAAATGTCCTGCTACTGCTTCTTTAATAATGGACTCCAACATTTTCCCAACCACAGATGTTAGACTAACTGGTCTATAGATTCCTGCTTTTCATCTGCATCTTTTTTTAAATAGGGGCGTTACATTTGCAGTTTTCCAATCTGCTGGGACCTCCCCAGAATCCAGGGAATTTTACAAGTGTATTAAAAAATATTAAACTTAAATTTAAGTACACACTTTTACAATAAAAACCCTGTCCATTAAGGTAAGTTTATTTTTTTAACATTATTAAAACACAAAAAAAAATATATATATGTTTTCAAAACATTTAATTTCAATTAATTTTAAATATGTGAGGTGCTTTATTTGTTTATTATGCTGTGTTTGGGTATTTTAGGGATTTTTCTCATTGATGATAATGGGAGTCCGTTCAAACCGAGTTCACTTTTTATCAATGAGAATACTGCATGGTGATTGGCTGTCCAGGCCCAGATGACGCCAGCCTGTCCGTACGTATCTGAAAGGCATCTCCCCGTGTGCGGCGCAGTGAATCTCAGCCTCCGACCGGGATCTTACGGTCCTCCGAGACCAAGAGGTAGTTTCACAGATTTTCTTCGTCGGAGGCATTCGGACAAATGAAGCCTCCAACCGCAATCTCCGGCCCATGGTTTCCGCAGGCAGAATGGTCGGGAACCAGAGGACAGAGATTTAAGGTGACTGGTAAAAGAGCCATAGATGAAATGAGTAAACAATCTTACACAGCGAGTTGTTGTGATCTGGAAGGTGGGAAATATGAGTTATCCACTTTGGCAGAAATAATAAAAAAACAAATTACTAAATTGTACAAAAATTGTAAAGTGCTGCAGTACAGAGAGACCTGGGGGTCCTTGTGCATGAAACACAAAAAGTACAGGTACAGCAAGTGATCAGGAAGGCAAATGGAATGTTGGCCTTTATTGCAAAGGGGATGGAGTATAAAAGCAGGGCAGTCTTGCTACACCTGTGCAGGGTATTGGTGAGGACACACCTGGACTACTGCATGCAGTTTTGATCTCCGTATTTAAGGAAGGATATACTTGCATTGGAGACTGTTGAGTGAAGGTTCACTAAGTTGATTCCAGAGATGAGGGGGTTGACTTATGAGGAAAGGTTGAGTAGGTTGGGCCTCATGGCTGATCCGATCATGGACTCAGCTCCACTTTTGCCCGCTCCCCATAACCCCTTATTCTCTTATCGGTTAAGAAACTGTCTATCTCTGTCTTAAATCTACTTAATGACCCAGCCTCTACAGCTCTCTGAGGCGACGAATTCCACAGATTTACAACCCACTGAGAGAAGAAATTCCTCCTCATCTCAGTTTTAAATGGGTGGCCCCTTTTTCTAAGACCATGCCCCCTAGTTCTAGTCTCCCCTATCAGTGGAAACATCCTCTCTGCATCCACCTTGTCAAGCCCCCTCATAATCTTATACATTTCGATAAGATCACCTCTCCTTCTTCTGAATTCCAATGAGTCGAGGATCAACTTACTCAACCTTTCCTCATAAGTCAATCCCCTCATCTCCGGAATCAACCTCATGAACCTTCTCTGAACTGCCTCCAAAGCAAGTATATCCTTTCGTAAATATGGAAACCAAAACTGCATGCAGTACTCCAGGTGTGTCCTCACCAATACCCTGTATAACTGTAGTAAGACTTCTCTGCTTTTATACTCCATCCCCTTTACAATAAAGGCCAGGATACCATTGGCCTTCCTGATCACTTGCTGTACCTGCATAGCAACCTTTTGTGTTTCATGCACAAGTCCCCCCAGGTCCCGCTGCACAGCAGCACTTTGCAATTTTTCTCCGTTTCAATAATAACTTGCTCTTCGATTTATTCTGTGAGGGAGACGATCAGCCATGATCTTATTGAATGGTGGAGCAGGCTCGAGGGGCTGAATGTCCGATTCCTGCTCCTATTTCTTATGTTATTATGTCTTTGTCAGTCGTACTTTTAGCTACTTGCAACAACAACAACTTGTATTTATATAGCGCCTTTAACGTAGTGAAACGTTCCAAGGCGCTTCACAGGAGTATTACGAGACAAAAAATTTGACACTGACTCTAAACTGTGGAACTTGTGTGTTGAGTAACAGAGTGTGTGTGGTGATCACATCGTTTATATACAGGATATCTGGGACTCGGGAGTTACAGGCGGGAATCTAACCCAGGGGTCCAGATAGTTTTCTACAGATTTGGTGGGTGATCGTGACGGAAGTTCGGTGAATGTTTGATGCGGAGGTGCGGTGGGTGATCGTGACGGAAGTTCGGTGAATGTTTGGTGCGGAGGTGCGGTGGGAGATTGTGACGGAGGAGCGGTGAATGAGGGTACGGGGCCCAGAAGAGGTGAGTGTCCAGGGGCAGCAAGGGCCAGCCCACACTGCGATATGTGTGTGCACTCGGTCTGTGCAGCAGAGCTGGTCTCCAGTCCTCCTGGTTAATCCTTGCCACTGGATAAAAGCTGAGCTCTGTCGTGCTCGTGTGGTGGCTGGTGTGCAACGGTCACCACAGGTTAAGACAATCCACGCACAGACATCTTCCATCCCCTCGATTGGCGATCAGGACTGATCCTTCATTGAAACATTTGTGAACTCATGTGGAAGCAAGTCACTCTGGTTCGAGGAACCACCTGTGATGATGATGGGGACGACTGGAGTAGTAATCGTAGCGGCCTGGACTAAAAATCTGGACACCTGAGTTTAAATCCCACCACCGCAATTGGTCAATTTACATCAAATAAATCCTATACATCAGTCCAGACTCACAGCAATGTCTTCTTCTTCTTAGGCAGTCCATCGGAGTCGAGGATGACTTGCTTCCACCCTAATATGAGTTCTCCAGTGACTGATGAGCCCAATGCGGGATCGACAGTCTCTGTCATGGGCGGGGCAGACGGTGGTTGGAGGGAGGGGTGGGGGTGGGGGGGGGCTTGGGTTGTTGGACGCTCCTTCTGCTGCCTGCGCTTGATTTCTGCATGCTCTCGGCGATGAGACTCGAGGTGCTCAGCGCCCTTCCAGATGCTCCTCCTCCACTTAGGGCGGTTTTTGGCCAGGGACTCTCAGGTGTCGGTGGGGATGTTGCATTTTATCAAAGAGGCTTTGAGGGTGTCCTTGAAATGTTTCCTCTGCCCACCTGGGGCTCGCTCGCCGTGTCGGAGCTCCGAGTAGAGCACTTGTTTCATAGAAACATCGAAACATAGAAAATAGGTGCAGGAGTAGGCCATTCGGCCCTTCGAGCCTGCACCACCATTCAATATGATCATGGCTGATCATGCAACTTCAGTACCCCACTGTTGCTTTCTCTCCATACCCCTTGATCCCTTTAGTCGTAAGGGCCATATCTAACTCCCTCTTGAATCTATCTAATGAACTGGCCTCAACAACTTTCTGCGGTAGAGAATTCCAGTTTTAAAATTCTCTGAGTGAAGAAGTTTCTCCTCATCTCGGTCCTAAATGGCTTACCCCTTATCCTTAGACTGTGACCCCTGGTTCTGGACTTCCCCAACATCGGGAACATTCTTTCTGCATCTAACCTGTCCAATCCTGTCAGAATTTTATATGTTTCTGTGAGATCCCCTCTCATTCTTCTAAATTCCAGTGAATATAAGCCTAGTCGATCCAGTCTTTCTTCATATGTCAGTCCTGCCATCCCGGGAATCAGTCTGGTGAATCTTCGCTGCACTCCCTCAATAGCAAGAATGTCCTTCCTCAGATTAGGAGACCAAAACTGTACACAATACTCCAGGTGTGGTCTCACCAAGGCCCTGTACAACTGCAGTAAGACCTGCCTGCTCCTATACTCAAATCCTCTCGCTATGAAGGCCAACATACCATTTGCCTTCTTCACTGCCTGCTATACCTGCATGCCAACTTTCAATGACTGATGAACCATGACACCCAGGTCTTGTTGCACCTCCCCTTTTCCTAATCTGTCACCATTCAGATAATATTCTGCCTTCCTGTTTTTGCCACCAAAGTGGACAACCTCACATTTATCCACATTATACTGCATCTGCCATGCATTTGCCCACTCACCTAACCTGTCCAAGTCACCCTGCAGCCTCTTAGCGTCCCCCTCACAGCTCACACTGCCACCCAGCTTAGTGTCATCTGCAAACTTGGAGATATTACATTCAATTCCTTTGTCTAAATCATTAATGTATATTGTAAATAGCTGGAGTCTTAGCACTGAACCTTGCGGTACCCCACTGGTCACTGCCTGCCATTCTGAAGAGGACCTGTTTATTCCTACTCTTTGTTTCGGGAGTGCGGACAATGTGGCCCGTCACAGCAAGGTGGCTGCCTCTTAACTGCCCTCCTGAAATGGCCCTGCCTATCTCTGTAACCTCCTGAAATCCTCCAAGATATTTACACCGCTTCAATACTAGTCTCTTGTACCTCTGCCAGCCCCTTCGCTCCTCCCTGGGTGGCCATGTCTTGAGCTGTTCAGACACTAAGCTCTGGAATTCAGGAATAATGTCAGCCATGGCTCAGTTTGTAACACTCTCGGCTTTGAATCTATGATACATCAACGGTTCAAGTCCCACCCCACAGACTTGAGCACAAAAATCTAGGCCAACACTCTAGTGCAGTGCTGAGGGAGCACTGCTCTGTCGGAGGTGCAGTCTTTTGGAAGAGAGCACGGACCTCGGGGTCCTGGAACTCAGAGTCCGCTGAGGGGGGCCAATCAAACAGCACCATGCTGGCGCTGTGGAGGAAGCCATGGGGCTCACCGGTGCAGGTTTGCAGAGTATACGTGCAATACCTGCCACATGAAAGGCCACCTTCAGCGTATGTGTCAAAGAAACACGACTCACCGTGTGGCTGAGGAGATGGGGGATGATCTACTGTTTAGCGAGGAGCAGGTAGAAGAAGATGAGGTGTTTGGACTGTATACGTGTACCGATGATTCGCCCCCAGTGATAAGGGAAGTAAAAATCAACGGAGTCCCTGTGAGTATGGAAGTGGACACGGGCTCGGGTCCGTCGTTGATGAGTCGGAGAACTTTTGATAAACTGTGGATGAACCCAGCTGCACGACCCAAGCTGGTCCCGGTCACGGCGAAGCTGTGTACCTACACCAGGGAACTAATACCTGTTCTCTGCAGAGCGATGGTGCAGGTATCCCACGGGGTCGAGACGCACGCTTTACCTCTGTGGGTCGTTGCAGGCGATGGGCCGACGCTCCTCGGCCGGAGGTGGATGGGGACGGTCCGTGGGAGCTGGGAAGACTTCATCACTCCACAGGCTGCTGCTCCCCGGGGTGCTGCCATGCCCCGGGACCCCAGAGAGCAGTGCCGACCGAGCTGGAGCTGCAGCCTCAACCTCCCCGACAGGCAAGTCCCAGGCCTGGACCTCACACAGAGATCCTGCAGCCCCAACCCCCCCACAGGCAAGTCCCAGGCCTGGACCTCACACAGAGACCCTGCAGCCTCAATCCACCCACAGGCAAGTCCCAGGCCTGGACCTCACACAGAGATCCTGCAGCCTCAACCCCCCCACAGGCAAGTCCCAGGCCTGGATCTCACACAGAGACCCTGCAGCCTCAACCCCCCCCCCCCACAGGCATGTCCCAGGCCTGGACCTCACACAGAGACCCTGCAGCCTCAATCCCCCCACAGGCAAACAGCCCTGCAGAGAGGGGCCTAGTTGCGGGGGGGGGGGTGAGCCGGCGGGGTGCGAGGGATCCAGGATGGCCGGCGGATCGGAGGGGCCCACGCAGAGGGAGAGTCGGGCGGCGACAGCAGCTGGAGGTCAGCGGCCGCAGGGGAGGCCACTACGGCCGCAGGAGAGGCGGCAAGTCAGGTGGCAGCGGAGGGGAGCGGAGGCTGCGACGGCGGAGGGCATCCGGAGCGGCGGAGGAGAAGATGGCGGCGGCATCGTGTCAGAGCAGCAGAGCATCAAAGATGGCGGTGCCCAAGGAGAAGCCTTGTGGAATCCTCCTGCATCAAAGATGGCGCCTTAAAAAGGAAATGCACCCGGGAGTCTTAAAAGGGCCTTACCAAGAGGTGGTCCCCACAAAGGACTTCTGTAAGGCAGAGCGAGTCCAAAATGAGCTATGTTAATGTGAGATGGCGAATTTATAATAAGAATTAATTTTTTAATGCTGAATGGCCACTGTATTTGTGTAAAATAATGGATGAAGTACAATTAATGATAACGGCAAACAAGGAAATCAAGGATCCGTTACCAGTCAATAACTAGTTAATGTACCAGATAATATGTACCATACTAACGCACTGTCTATGCCTACCTGCCTTTCGTTGGACAAGTGTGATGTTATGTAATGATGTGTGTATCGTCCCAGTACCTTAAATGTAATGTAAGCACTATGCCACACCACAGAGGGCGCTGTGGTGGGAAACCTGGTAGTACCTACAACAAGGGCTATATAAGGCTGACCACCACACCTGAGAGGCACTCTGGAGCTGAATAATAAAGGACGAAGGTCACAGCAGTTAGATTTACACCAGACCGTGTGCAGTCAGTGATTTGTGTGCTACATACACCACAGTTGGCATGTAGGGAAGGAGACTTTTTGGATTGAAAGTAAAGGACTAGACGTGGAATAGTGGAACTAACGGGATTTTCGGCAACAAGAATCCAGCCAATTTCCCGGACTAGTCTGAGTAGAAAGAGGAAAGCTGCCTCTTTCCAATAGTTACCACTGACGAGACTTTTCCAAGTGCCCAAAACAGTGTTTATCGTGCATTGCTATTTAGGGAGAGAACAGGGCTAATTTTAACTTCAGGCACATAATGGTCAGGCATTTAGATGCCTGGGCTTTATTGACATGCTTCGGTGAGCTGTGGGCACCAATCAGGGACATCGCTGCAGCTTGACGGCTTTGGGAGAGATATTCAGAACCGGTGGGGGGGGTGAGGGGATACAGGGCAGAAAGGCAATCCGGTGGGTGAGGGGGGAGAGGCAATCTCGGGGCAGGGGGCAGCGGGCTATGGATTTTGTGGGCCCGGGGGAGCACTCCAACTCCTTCTGCCCCGCGCCAAAAGATAAGAAATACTACGTGTGTGGTTTTTTGAGTGGCCTCCAGTGACTGGGACAATGGGCAGAGCATGCTTCGCACACATTCTGTCCATTTGAACCTCAAAATTACAGAGTCCTGTGTACGTCATAGGATTTGTGTATTACAGGTGGCCCCCTGCCTGAAACAGGCGGTCACTCTGGCCGCCCATCTCAGGACCCTACCCAAGATGGAGGCAGCCAGAGCAGCAGCCTAAACAGGGCAGTAAGTGACCTGGCGTCATTTTCTGCCGTTACCGTCCCATTTACGCTAAGTGCAGCGAGTTAACATTGGCCCTGCTGTACCTGATTGCAGCCCGACTGTCTGGGATCAGATTTGAGTGTAGCCATAGCCTTTTCTGTCTACACTGAGGGCTGAAGGGAGCAGGAACTGTTGAAAACCATTACATCCCTCAAAGGAGGAGGACGCATATCATGATTTACAAAAATTGTGCACTGCGAGTTTGAGATTCCCAGGGCCTGAGCTGGAGGGTTGTGAGGAACCAGGACATGCACATATACAAACACTGCACTGGCACTTTTCAACATTTCGGAAAATTGGATCTGGATCACCACACTACAGGACAATAGGGACATTCTACCATGTGGGTCTTCGCATTGCTGGATTAAGGTAAAGGCCAAAACTGATCCACCTGCTCCCTCGACCTAATTCCCACCAAATTGCTGACCAACCAATCCAAATTCCTGGCCCCCATGTTAGCTGACATTGTTAGCGGTTCTCTCGCCACAGGTACAGTCTCCACCCCCTTCAAATCTGCATCATCACCCCTCTCCTAAAAAAAAACAACCTTGCAAAATACCGTCCCACCTCCAATCTCCCTTTCCTCTCAAAAGTCTGGAATGTGCTGTCAACTCACAAATCCATGCCCATCTTTCCTGGAACTCCATGTTTGTATCCCTCCAATCACATTTCCACCTCTGCCACAGTACCGAAACGGCACTCATCAAAGTCACAAATGACATCCTATGTGACTGTAAACATGGCAAACAATCCCTCCTCATCCTTCTCAACCTGTCTGCAGCCTTTGACACGGTTCACCCCACCATCCTCCTCCAACGCCTCTCCTCCATCGTCCAGCCGGGTGGGACTGCACTCGCCTGGTTCCATTCTTATCTATACAGTCGTAACCAGAGAATCACCTGCAATGGCTTCTCTTCCTGCTCCTGCACCGTTAATTCGAGAGCCCCCAAAGATCTATCCTTGGCCTCCTCCTATTTCTCATCTATATGCTGCCCCTCGGCGACATCATCCGAAAACACAACGTCAGGTTCCAGCTCTAAGCTGCCGAAACCCAGCTTTATCTCACCAGCACCTCCCTGACCTCCCCACTGTCTCTAAATTGTCAGACTGCTTGTCCGACATCCAGTACTGGATGAGAAGAGATTTCCTCCAAGTAAATATTGCAAAGACCGAAGCCATTGTCTTCTATCCCCGCCACAAACTCCATTCCCTAGACACCGACTCTATCCATCTCCCTGGTAACTGGCTGATGCTGAACCTGACTGTTTGCAACCTTGGTGTGGTATTTGACCCTGAGATGACCTTCCGACCACATATCCACACCATCACGAAGACCGCCTACTTCCACCTCGGTAACATTGCCTCAGCTCATCTGCTGCTGAAACCATCAAACAGGCCTTTGTTACCTCTAGACCCTCCATAAACTTTAGCTTATCCAAAACTCTGCTGCCCATATCGTAGAAACATAGAAACATAGAAACATAGAAAATAGGTGCAGGAGTAGGCCATTCGGCCCTTCTCGCCTACACCGCCATTCAATGAGTTCATGGCTGAACATGCAACTTCAGTACCCCATTCCTGCTTTCTCACCATACCCCTTGATTCCCCTAGTCGTAAGGACCTCATCTAACTCCTTTTTGAATATATTTAGTGAATTGGCCTCAACAACTATCTGTGGTAGAGAATTCCACAGGTTCACCACTCTCTGGGTGAAGAAATTCCTCCTCATCTCGGTCCTAAATGGCTTCCCCCTCATCCTTAGACTGTGTCCCCTGGTTCTGGACTTCCCCAACATTGGGAACATTCTTCCTGCATCTAACCTGTCTAACCCCGTCAGAATTTTAAACGTTTCTATGAGGTCCCCTCTCATTCTTCTGAACTCCAGTGAATACAAGCCCAGTTGATCCAGTCTTTCTTGATAGGTCAGTCCCACCATCCCAGGAATCAGTCTGGTGAACCTTCGCTGCACTCCCTCAATTGCAAGAATGTCCTTCCTCAGGTTAGGAGACCAAAACTGTACACAATACTCCAGGTGTGGCCTCACCAAGGCCCTGTACAATTGTAGCAACACCTCCCTGCCCTTGTACTCAAATCCCCTCGCTATGAAGGCCAACATGCCATTTGCTTTCTTAACCGCCTGCTGTACCTGCATGCCAACCTTCAATGACTGATGTACCATGACACCCAGGTCTCTTTGCACCTGCCCTTTTCCTAATCTGTCACCATTCAGATAATAGTCTGTCTCTCTGTTTTTACCACCAAAGTGGATAACCTCACATTTATCCACATTATACTTCATCTGCCATGCATTTGCCCACTCACCTAACCTATCCAAGTCGCTCTGCAGCCTCATAGAATCCTCCTTGCAGCTCACACTGCCACCCAACTTAGTGTCATCCGCAAATTTGGAGATACTACATTTAATCCCCTTGTCTAAATCATTAATGTACAGTGTAAACAGCTGGGGCCCCAGCACAGAACCTTGCGGTACCCCACTAGTCACTGCCTGCCATTCTGAAAAGTCCCCATTTACTCCTACTCTTTGCTTCCTGTCTGACAACCAGTTCTCAATCCATGTCAGCACACTACCCCCAATCCCATGTGCTTTAACTTTGCACATTAATCTCTTGTGTGGGACCTTGTCGAAAGCCTTCTGAAAGTCCAAATATACCACATCAACTGGTTCTCCCTTGTCCACTCTACTGGAAACATCCTCAAAAAATTCCAGAAGATTTGTCAAGCATGATTTCCCTTTCACAAATCCATGCTGACTTGGACCTATCATATTACCTCTTTCCAAATGCACTGCGATGACATCCTTAATAATTGATTCCATCATTTTACCCACTACCGATGTCAGGCTGACCGGTCTGTAATTCCCCGTTTTCTCTCTCCCTCCTTTTTTAAAAAGTGGGGTTACATTGGCTACCCTCCACTCCATAGGAACTGATCCAGAGTCAATGGAATGTTGGAAAATGACTGTCAATGCATCCACTATTTCCAAGGCCACCTCCTTAAGTACTCTGGGATGCAGTCCATCAGGCCCTGGGGATTTATCGGCCTTCAATCCCATCAATTTCCCCAACACAATTTCCCGACTAATAAGGATTTCCCTCAGTTCCTCCTCCTTACTAGACCCTCTGACCCCTTTTATATCCGGAAGGTTGTTTGTGTCCTCCTCAGTGAATACCGAACCAAAGTACTTGTTCAATTGGTCCGCCATTTCTTTGTTCCCCGTTATGACTTCCTCGTAACTCGCAACAAGTCCCATTCACCCATTACCTCTGGGCTCTATGATCGACATTGGCTCCCGGTTAAGCACGCCTCGATTTTAAAATTCTCATCCTGATTTGCCTTCAACTGCCGAGGCGCTTAGCTCTGGAAATCCCTCCCTAAACTTCTCCGCCTCCCGAGCTCCCTTTCCTCCTCTAAGAGGCTCCATAATATCTACCTCTTTGACCAAGCTTTTGGTCAGCTGCCCTGCTGGCCCAGAAATTCCGGCCTCCCCGGAAGTACGGAGTGTCTACGGACCCAGGAATGTATCGCAAAGCCCGGTTTTCAGCGCTCATTGTGTATGCGCTGAAAACTGGCTTTTCCGATCTGTCAAGCTCCAGCTGAACAGATCATCGGCATATCAGGAGGGAGGACATTTGCAAAGGCAAGATTCTGGTATTTCCCCACATCTTGCCCAGCAAATGTCCTCAAAACTCTTGCACCTGATAAAAGCAGGCGCATCGCCTACTGTTACAGGCGTAAGTGTCTTAAAACACACTTAAAACATAAATAATAACATTAAAAATACACATTTTATTTTTAAAAACCCTGCCCACTACATTAAATTTAGTTTAAACCATAATTTAAAAAAATGTTAAAACTCGGGAAAAAAAATTTTTCTCCAAGATATTTATTAACTTTAATTTCAATTAATTTTAGTGATGTGAGGTGTGTTTTTTATTTTTTATTTGGTGTTATTGTGTTTGTGTTTTTCTCAATTAATAGCAATGAGAACTGGTAGATCCAGAGTTCCCATTGCTATTAATTGGGAATATTGTACCTGATTGGTTGAGCAGTCACATGTGACTGCACCTTCTGCGTGGGAACCTCGAGGACGGGAGCGCGCTTCGCAGCACCGGAAGAGAAGGCCTCCCCACCGGAATCCGGGGAGCCTCCGGGACCACCAGGTAATTTCGTAAAAATTCTCCGCTCAGAGGCAATTGCCGGCGGGAAGTCTCCGACCGGAATTTCAGGGGAATAGCTCCTTATGTGGCTCAGCGTCAAAGTTTCTCACATCTCCTCTTGCTGCACTTCCAGTGTTTCTCAGAAAAAGCTCAAATGTAGATTATGTCTGATGGACACCAAGATATTTTAGCACTTCTGCTTTCAGATGATGGTTTAAATGGCAATGCCCTGAACTGGTGACCTTTACGGGTCCGCCAGGTATTCCTGCCCTAAACGTGCTCTCACACTGGGCGCTTTTATACAGATCTCTTTGGGTTTGTAGATATTCACTGTCGGTAGGAGCCCATGAGTGAAAGTGGCCTTCAGCTCCCTGGAATACTATTGGGTACAGTAAGTGCTGGTGTTGGTTAGTTCCCCAGTGCAGCCTAACCAGTTGCAGACACCACAAACTGTTCTGTAGAATCTTAAGCTCCTATCTATGTGGGAAATGGATATCCGATTTGCATACAGGAAGACCTGGACAACATTCAGGCTTGGGCTGATAAGTGACAACACACAAGTGCAATGACCATCTCCAACAAGAGAGAGTCGAATGACCTTCCCTTGACTTTCAATTTCATTCCCATTGACAAACGCCCCAACATTAACATCCTGGAGCTCGTCATTAATCAGAAACTCAACTGGACCAGCCACATGAATGCCGTGGCTACAAGAGCAGGTATTCTGCGATGAACAGCTCAGCTTCCCCAAAACCACTCCACCCCCGAAATGGCACAAGTCAGGAATGTGATGGGATACTCTCCACTTGCCTGGATGGGTGCATCTGCAACAACACTCAAGAAGATGAAACCATCCACCATCTTAAAAATCCACTCCCTCCACCACCAGCAGATCACGGCTGCAGTGTGAACTATCGATAGTTTGCTTTGCAACAACTTATCAAGGTTTCTTCAACAGCACCCCTCAGAAATTATACAGCAAAGATAACCTGAAACTAGAAGAAAGATGACACATCTCATTGTGTTTGGAAGTAAAGGGGCTGAAATTGCCCTATTGCACGGGGCCAGTTAGTATCGCCGGCACCAACGTTGCGATAATGAGTTGGCGGCACGGTGGCCACATCGACCCGCGTGGAATTGCCCATCTCTTCGCCGGTGGCCATACAGCTTTGCGCTCCGCTCCGGTGTCGCTCGTGACTCTCTGCGTACGCCGGTAATGAGATCATCACCATGCGCATTGCCTCGAGACCGTCCCTCCAACTAATGCTTGTCAATACCAACGACAGCTATTGCTGTCAGTTTGAAGTCATCAGGCTGCAGCGCTGCCGAGATTTAAAGGCACGCAGGTCGAGATATTTTTTGTTGAACAAATTTTTCCACACTTTGAAATGATTTTATGTTTTGGTTCTGCCTCGGCAACCATTGATTGCTGAGCCTCAGTTTCCCTTGGCTTTCTCTGCAAATCATGGGCTCGGTGTTTGCAGTGGACCACCTGCATCCTCACCATCGGAGGATGGTTCGGGGAAGATAACGGCACTGTGATTTAGCCAAGCAGAAGCATTGGGAGAGGGAAAGAGAAAGGCTGCCACTGGGAGAGGCCCATGGAGAGAATCATGGAGAGGCCCATGCTCCAAGGATCAGAGAGAGGGACAAGGAGAGGGACAGACAGAGGCAGATTAAAAGGAACATGGAGAGGCAAACGGAGCAACAGCAGCAGGAGGCTGCAGAGGGACAGCAAATGCAGGACCAACATCAGGAGGTCCATGAGGGTGTGGGCAGAGGATGATGATTTTACAGATGTACCAACAGAAGGCCGTACGCACCCAGGGTCTTTCGCCAAACATTTTCCTACTTCCACTTCTCTGAGGAGCAGTGTGTCCGAAGGCTGCGATTTACAAAAGACATGGTGACGGAGCTGTGCCATCTGATGTAGCCAGACCTTGAGCCTCAAACAAGGGTGAGAATGGTTCTCTCAGTGGCAGTGAAGGTCGCCATCACCCTCAATTTTTATGCCAATCGATCTTTCCAGGGAGCCACAGCAGACATCTCCAACATCTCCCAGTTTGCCACCCATTGCTCCATTTGTCATGTCACAGATGCTCTGTACAGAAGGCGGATGGAATACATCTCATTCCCCATGACAAGACAGAAGCAGCTGGTAGAGGTCAACAGGCTTTGTCACGATGGCATGCTTTCCCATGGTGCAGGGTGCCATAGACTGCACACACGTCACATTGCAGGCTCCACACCGAAATCGGCAGATATTTCAAAACTGAAGAGGATACCACTCACTCAATGTCCAGTTGGTGTGCGACCAAGACACAAAATAATGGCCGATAATGCCCGCCATCCTGGCAGCAGCTATGATGCCTTCATCCTGCGCCAGACCGGTGTGCCAGCTCTGTTCCAGTCACTCAATGCCGCTCCTGGCTGACTCCTCGGAGACAAGGGCTACCCGCTGTGCCACCTGTCTCATGACTCCCCTCTGCAAACCCATCAGTCTTGCCCAGCACGCTTCGAATGACAGTTATGCCGCCACCAGGAGCATCATTGAACAGACCATTGGAGTGCAGAAGCAATGGTTCTGCTGTCTTGACCGCTCAGGAGGAGTCTTGCAGTACTCTCCTGACCGGGTGTCCCTCTTCCATAAACACGTCAATGAGCCCTTCCTTCCACACCACATGCCCAACAATGAAATGACAGACAAGACCAAACAGTAAAGATGACAATGAACATTTATGTGTAAAAAGTGCAACATCAACATGACATATATCATTCACCCATGTGCATCTCCTTATATCCCCTTTCATGTAAACCTACTCTACTACCATGCCGCAGTGTCTCCCCTGTGGCTGCAGCATGGCTGGTGAAAGGCTGCTGTGTTTCTGGGCCAGAGACTACAGATGGCCTTCTAGGACACCCTCAACCAGCTCTGGGCCTGGAAGGCCCGGGTGCAGACTGAAACACCTCAGGCTGGGCGGTGACAGTCTGGGCTGGCTGGGTAACAGCCGTGGATAGTTGCAATGACGGAGTGGCAGTGGTGGGATCAGAAATGTTGTCATCCTGAGAGAGGACAGCAGGTTCCTTCTCCACTGAGCCAGTGCCACTCCCCCGGGGCAGCACCTCAGCCTCCTCTCCAATCTGATGGAGCACAGATTGCTGGGCTGCTGTGGCACCGTGTGATCCTCGGTGGACCCTGATGGACCCAGCGCCGATGGCAGCAGTCAGAGCTTGTGTGGCATCATGCTGAGACTGCATGAGAGCAGTCTGAGCATCCATGCGAGCAACCATGGACTATTGCAGCAGCAAGACATTGCGTTGCTTCAGCCTATGCCCCAATAGAAGCTGCCTCATTGCCCACGAGACGCCTCATGAGGTCTGGCTCCGCACCGTCTGTCTGGGAGTCCACCATCATCTGCACACTGGCAATGGTGAGCTCCATGATATGCGCAGAGCTGTCTACAATATGGGAGACATACCCCTCCACGTTCCTTACCACATGCGACAGGATCTCGAGCACCCTTGCCATTGCCCGTATCATGTCGGAGTGCAAGACCATCACCCTTTGTTCAAACGCCTCCCCAACTAGGTCCTCATCTGATTCCTGTGGAGCAGAACTCGTGCACGCACTCGTCCTCCGGGGAGCTGGCTCCCGATCTTGCCTTCCCCCTTGACACTGCTGTGGCCCGCTAGGCCCCGGTGCAGCACACTGTGCAGACCCCTCTCCTAAGCTCAACTGCAACGACCGCGTTCTCCCAGTATCTGAGCTGGTGCGTGCGAGTGCGAGAAGCAGTGACGTGGTACATGCATCGTCCTCCTCCTCCTCCCTCTCCTCCTCCTCCCCCATTCCTTCTCCCTGCAGACTGGGAGAAGAAATGAGCCAATAACTGTGAGTAGGCCCACATCCTGAGTTAAATGCTGGTTTGCTGAGTGCACAGAGGCTGCCTTGTAAGAGTTGTGGGAACAGGCAGAAACTCACAGGTTCATGGGTAAGAGTTGGGGGAACATGTAATCACTTTCACCACACGAGTGAGGTTTCAGAACTTTTTGCGACACTGTGTGGGTGTACGGTCAAGGACGGAGGTGCCCGACACCTCGGTGCCACCTCTGCCCAGAGAGCTCTGAGAAGCTGTGGAGTGGTCCTCCCAGCTGGAGGGAGAAGGATGTGTCTCCTGTCTCCCACTGTCCCCACCACTGTCTCCAATTCTGTGTCTGAGAGCTGCTTGGCCCTTGTACTGGCTCTCCCAGCTGCCATGATGGCCCTCAGTAAGCAGCTCCTGAACTCTGAGGAAGAGAATCAGCAGAACAACCTGCAAGGCATCCCCTTTAAGAAGCCCAGTGACCAGGTGACTGGTTGTGAGTGAATCAAACTCACCTGCAATTGGCTGCTCATTTCCACCATCGCCCCGGCAGCGCTCCTCCAGCGCCACACGGAGGCCACTTAGTGCTCCAACAGCGCAGCTCTCAGATCTCACAAACAAAGTTCCGAAATTACAAACTTCCTCCCGCCCATCTCAACCGGCGCTAACTTTTCAGTTAATTCAAATTCTGCGCTCCAAACCCAGCGAGGGGCAATTTCGTCCCCTTCGAGTTTAATATCATTACAGTGCTGACAGGGAAGGAAGGGGCAGGCCAGCTCCAGCCCAGCACCTCCAGACTCAGGCAGGGTTTGAGTAAATGTAAACAATCTTTCCTGGATTGAAAAAAAACTATTTAGTTCTCAAATCCCTCAGACAGAAAATAGGACACCATCCTGTAACTTCTGCTTATTCTCTCTACACTGAGCTTGAAGTTTACGATTGTCCTTGGTCAGGTGGTCTTTTTCACGGCCTGGCCTCTGCAGCACGAGGAATGGACCCCAAACCTGAGCGGACTTTACCAGCTATAATTACTTACGATTTATCTGTCTGCCAGGGATGGCCCTTTCCGAGACAGGTACGGGACGCTTAAAAAAAGTCACTTTAGATTCCTGACTTTGCTTGCCACTGATGGATTCTGTGTAGGTTTCCAGCTCATTCCTTGTCTTACTAATTACTAGTCCCGACAGTCTAGTGTCAGCAACTTTAATACTGTATTAATATGGAACCTTGGTGTCCCACATTCAGTCTGCCCCCGACACCCTTTAGTGAACAATCTCTGTCACCCGACAGACCCCTGACCTCACGCTTGGTCACAGTGCAAAACAACAGCTGGAACTGGTCCCCTTCCTGTCTGTATTTCACAAGGACACATTCCTTGGTACTGAGCAGCCTTCCATTACTTGCCTTCAGTCGTTTTCTTATTTATTATAATTTCACAAACATAGTTATAAGCATCCACATTATAATGAATCTATTCTATTAGTCACTCTTGCTGAAGCTAATATTGTGCTCAATAACACAAAGGTCCTGTTATTTCCTTATCCCATTAAAGGTTTCCTGTTGGTTGACCACAACGGCTGTTTTATCAGTGAACACCTTGAGGAACTATCTGCAGTGAAGTTCCTGTTTGACTAACTCAGGCTTATTTCTCTATCCCATAATGTATAGAGCCATTTTATGTCAATGTATTTAGCCACTTTATGTTGATATATGTCTGAAACCTACAGTACATACACAATGGTATAGGAGAACACACTCAATGAATGGGATTTCCTACTCAATGGAAAGATGCTCAAAGGTTGTGGATGTATTATAAAATTATAATAATGAATAGTCAGCATGGATTTCAAAAGAGAAAGTCTTGCTTGACCAATCTCATTGAATTTTTTGAAGAGGTAACAGAGAGAGTAGACAATGGTAATGCAGTAGATGTAATTTATCTAAATTTTCAAAAGGTCTTCGATAAGGTACCCCATAATAGACTGATGAACAAGGTCAGAGAATGTGGAGTCAGGGGACAAGTAGCAGAATGGATAGCTAGCTGGCTGCAAGACAGAAAGCAGAGAGTAGGGGTAAAGGGTTGCTACTCACAGTGGTAGAAGGTGGGTAGTGGTGTTCCACAAGGATCAGTGTTGGGACCACTGTTGTTCAGAGATTATATTAACGATTTAGACTTTAGAATCCAAAACACAGGGCCCAAGTTTCCACAGGAAAAAAAACGTGCGCCCCTCCAAGCTGGGCGCCCGTTTTTCGCGCCTAAAAAAATCCTCGGTATTCTCCACCGACTTACAGGTCCTCTGGCCCTCGGCGCAGCCAGCACGAGCTGTGGGGGGGGGCAGAGCCAGGTCCCGGCGCTGAAAACAGTGCCGGGACCTCTGCACATGCGCGCTACAGTCGGCACGCAAGTGCAGTAGCTCCAGGCATCGAACTGTGTGGGAGGGGCCCGAAGCACGCAGCCCCTAGCCCTGGCCCAATGGCCTCACTGGGGCTGCGTCAATGAGGCTCCTCCCACGGCCAGCTCCTGCTCCCCGCCCGACCAGACCCAACACTCGCTCCCCTCCCCCGCCCCCGCCGACCAGACCCGACCCTCGCACACCCCCCCCTCTCTCTCCACCCCCTCTACTCCCCCTCTCTCTCCCCCCTCCCCTCTCTCCCCCCCTCCCCCTCTCTCTGCCCCCTCCCCCTCTCTCTCCCCCCCTGCCCCTCTCTCTCCCCCCCTCCCCCTCTCTCTCCCCCTCCCCCTCCCCCTCTCTCTCCCTCCCCCTGTCTCTTTCCCCCCCCATCCCGCTCTCTCCCCCCCCGTTCTCTCCCCCCCCGTTCTCTCCCCCCCCGCTCTCTCCCCCCCCGCTCTCTCTCTCCCCCCCGCTCTCTCTCCCCCCCGCTCTCTCCCCACCCCCGCTCTCTGCCCCCCGCCCCGCTCTCTCCCCCCCCGCTCTCCCTCCCCCCCCCGCTCTCCCTCCCCCCCCGCTCTCTCTTCCCCCCCGCTCTCTCTCCCCCGCCCCCGCTCTCTCTCCCCCCCACTCTCTCTTCCCCCCCCGCCGCTCTCTCTCTCCCCCCCCCGCTCTCTCTCCCCCCCCCCGCTCTCTCCCCCCCGCTCACTCTCCCGCCCCCCGCTCTCTCTCCCACCCCCGCTCTCTCTCTCTCCCACCCCGCTCTCTCTCCCCCCACCCCGCTCTCTCTCTCCCCCCCGCTCTCTCTCCCCCGCGCTCTCTCTCCCCCGCCCCGCTCTCTCCCCCCGCTCTCTCTCACC